>NC_056735.1:266954335-266969335 GCF_019279795.1 Protopterus annectens | reverse complement strand
GTACCCCCCCATCCTACGTAGAAATGTAGTAACAGTCAGGTGTGCCCCCCCAATCCTGTGTAGAAATGTAGAAATAGTCAGGTGTGCCCACCCATCCTATGCAGAAATGTAGTAACAGTCAATGCCAAATGATCGACAGATATCCTGCAAAGACAGCATGCTACCTGTAGGTGTACAACACAAAGGTCAGCACTGCAGTACATACTACCTGGACTCGATCCACACTATAATAAGCCAAAGGTAGACATACATAGATGTGTGAAAAAGGGTGACTGTGACAAAGAGCCATCCAGGCCTGTCCCACCCAGCACACAGCCAAAGGGCCACAACCACATAAGGGTCAGATGTCACTCACTGCAGATACTAGCCACTGGTATCTGTCAGCATTACAGAGTATGTGGTGCACGTGCCAGCTGTGCAACATGACTGTTCAAGGAAGTAGTCATCTAGCAGCTGTATACACGTACCTGTGAAATATGACCCAGGTTATGCCCGCATGTGGCATGTCAACCCTTAGATGAATGGGTTATGGCCCATGCACACACACTGCCCTCCCCATAGCCCCACTATGACAAGAATGCTGAGGTCATCCACTGTGAAATACACCTTTGGGAGAGGTTTGCCTAGTAATTTCTGTGGCACCTCCCATAACTTTGTACTGCTGTAGTGTGATAAGCTACTTAGTTAGGAGTTCTAACTCCAGCCTTGGCAAGTGTGTGTGTGTGTGTGTCTATCTGTGTAGCGAGCAATGCTTTTTAGGGTGGTCACACTCCTACAATTGAAATGCTCTACTTTGGCAAGGCTACTGATGTCATCCACCTAGAAATACACTTCTGGGAAAGTTATACCCCAGTAATCACTGTGGCGTGTCCCATAACTGTGTAAGTGCTGTAGTGTGCTAAAATAGTTAGATAGGTGTTCTAACCCCAGCTATGGCAACTGTGTGTGTGTCTGTCTGTGTAGAAAGCAATGCATTTTAGAGTAGTCACACCCCCTACAATTTAAATGCTCTACTTTGGTAAGGTTGCTGATGACATTCACCTAGAAATACACCTCTGGGAAGATTGTACCCCAATAATCTCCATGGCACATCCCATAACTGCGTATTGCTGTAGTGTGATAGAATAGTTAAGTAGGAGTTCTACCCCCAGCCTTGGTAATTGTGTGTGTGTCTGTCTGTGTAGAAAGCAATGTTTTTTAGTGTAGTCACACTCCCTACAACTGAAATGCTCTACTTTGGTAAGGCTGCTGATATTATCCACCTAGAAATACACCTCTGGGGAGGTTTTAACCCAGTAATTTCCATAGCGCATGCCATAACTGTGTACTGCTGTAGTATGATAAATTAGTTAGGTAGGTGCTCTCATCCCAGAGTTGGCAAGTGTGTTTGTGTGTGTGTCTGTCTGACCCTGTCTGTGTAGACAGCAATGCGTTTTAGGGTAGTCACACTCCATACAATTTGTATGCTCTACTTTGGCAAGGCTGGTGATGTCATTCATCTAGAAATACACCTCTGGGAAAAATGTAGTCCAATAATCTCCATAGCGTGTGCCATAACTGCGTACTGCTGTAGTGTGATTTAGACCCCCTGTTAGGGGTTCTATATCCACACATGTCAGTTATGGAAGGTTTGTGTGTGTTTCAATGCCTGTGTAGGGAGCAATGTGTTTTAGGCTAGTCACACTCAGTACATGTCAAATGCCCTACTTTGACAATCCTGCTGATGTCATTAATTGTGAAATACACCTTTGGGATAGGAACTTTCTGGTAATCCCTGTGGTGCATCCTATAACAGCTCCATAATGTGATGTAGACCTCTGTTAGGGATTCTATACATATACGTGTCAGTTGGGGATGTTTTGTGTGTGTTGCAATGTCTGTGTAGGAAATAATGCATTTTAGGCTAGTCACACTCAGTACATTTCAAATGCCCTACTTTGGCAATCCTGCAGATAACATTCATTGTGAAATACACCTTTGGGGAAGGAGTTCTTCAGTAATCCCTGTGGTGTGTCCTATAACAGCCCTATGCTGTAGTGTGATATAGACCTCGGTTTGGAGTTCTATACCAACACATATCAGTTTTGGATGGTTTGTGTGTGTGTGTCACTATTTCTGTAGGGAGCAATGCATTTTAGCCTAGCCACACTCACTACAATTCGAATGTTCTACTTTGGCAATCCTGCAAATGACATCCAATGTGATATACACTTTTGGGGAAGGAGTACTCCAGTAATCTCCATGGCGCATACTATGTGTAGTACTGTAGTGTAATAAACCAGTTAGGTAGGGGTTCCATTCCCAGACATTGCGTGTGTGTGTGTTTGTAACTCTTATCCTGTGTGAGTGTGTGACACCTGGGCCCAATGTGGAGCGGGTTTTGCAAATTTCTTATATGGTGGCCCTAGTATATATCACAATGTCCACTGTACAGGGATAACAGATGTGGAATAGCCATGAGGCTGGGGTGCAAATCTATACCCATACATGTGACATGAAGGCGAGACAATCACAGTTAGCAACCCCAGTATTACCCTAGAGCACACTCTCAACCCATGTCTCATACACACACACACACACACACACACACACACACACACACACACACACACACACACACACACACACACACCGAGGCAACAGCCAATATGTGTGTAGTAGACTGCATATTGGCCACTGATAGTAACTATGGCATGAATGCAGTGACCTATAGAGGGCATGGCACCCTGTCCATCTGTCCAATAGGCACATACATGCAGACAGTGCACCTTCCCCATGTTCCCCACTGGACACCTGCAACACCTGTGGTGCCATCTCATGTGACCCACAAAGGACATGCCATGCCTGAAAACATGCCCTGTATGGACTATTTCCTGTTTCGTTGGTTATGCTAGGAGAAGAATTGCTCTGTATCCCCACATGGGGAGATATTCTCCGCATCTCAAAGATAAAGAATTCAAAAGTTTGATAAAGGGAAACACTTGGTTTGTATAAAAAACATTGCCAAAGACCTATGTGCCCTTTCGACACCATATGAGAGCGCCTCTGGTAATTCCAAAATTTGAGGCAACCAAGACGATAGAAATTTCACCATATCCGATCCTTCAATACCATCAGTGGTTTTTCCTACTCTGTGGATTTACTCAATAAACTTTTGGTGACTTTACGGCAGTATCATGTGGAATTGCTGAAGATCTCCTTTATTGTTTACCGGATCGCATTTTTTTGGACTTTTGTGTTGAATTTGGTTACCAGTGATAATTCAATATGGCACATGCATGGGAATCATTAAAATATTTATCAAACAATTGGACATTATCAGTCAGTACATACCAGTTGGAGTGGGTATGTTTATTATTGTTGGAGATAAGGTAGGGGGAGAAAGATGTCAATTAACAAGTAGTATATTCCTGTAGTCTACATTACTTTCCTAGTCAGTGCTGTTATCTGTACCTTACAAGTCTTACTACACTACCTTATAGCCTTATTTTGGTCAGTGATATGGCGGTTGTCATCATTACTCATGAACTGGTTTTACCTACAGTATACACCTCTTACCTGGTATACATGTGGAGGGAATGTTTGTTAACACTAACTATTTGTAAACATATGCTCGGATTCTGAGTTGATGTCTTGCACTATACTATCCAACTCTTTCTGCACAGACTCTGGCCATGTGTTGACTACATGCTGGTGTGCCAGGACATATCTAGAATATTGCCCTCTTTCACCTTTAGTGACCTGACAGATGCATATACATGCTTTTCTACACAGCTATATTATGTAGCACAGTGTGGGCAACAGTGACCAGTGATACTTTATTATTCAGAGAAACTGCAACACTCACAATCCCCTACAATACCAGGGTGGACAGTACCAGTACAGGTTATATTGGTCTGCATTTCTCTGCACAGTGTTCGTATCCAATGTACCTATGGGAGCAATGTTTGTTACTACCTGACTGTTGCCACACAAAGTTCCAGATTACACATTAGTATTATGCACATATATTTCACTCTGTTACTATACACACTCTGGTCACAGCTTGACAACATGGGAGTGTAGGTAGGCCATACTTGAAATATTACTCTCCTAGCAGTTTTGGGGGTTGCTACAGTGACAGGTGTGTTCTGATGATGTTTGACAATCACTTGTACTCCCTGTTTGCTGGCTACACATCTGGGACCATCCCACAGATTTACCAGAGGGACAGGGGGACAGGCAGCAGATATGGGCACATATAGTGGACATTCTGGCCTCATGTATACAGTTGTGGGGTATGAATCTGTATGCAGTTTACTTCCACTCCCAGGATTCAGATCATGGCTGTGTCTGCTACAACTTAAACACTGTCCATCACAGTTGTGCCTGCTATATTGATATTGCTGTATATCTCCAATCTGCTTTCTGTCTTATTAATCCCCTGTGCTTACGCATTCTGACCTTCTATAACAACACTCTTATACAGAATTCCTAGACCGTTATATGTTGTAGGACAGTGTGGGTGACAGTGATGTGTAATACCTCATTATTCAGACCAACTGCATATCATTTTTGTATTTCTGGGCACAGTGTTGGTATCTGACAGACCTGTGGGAGGGATGTTTATTAGCACTACCTGAATGTTCCCACACACAGTAACAGGTCCCACATTACTATTATGCACATGCATCTCACTCTGTTACTGTACACACTCTGACCACAGCTTAACACTTTGAGGTGTAAATAGGACATATGTGGCTTCTTAGTCACATAAGGTATTAGTGAGTTGCTAGTGTGCCAGGTTTGCTGTCATAGATGTGTGTCAATCAGTTGTATTTCCTGTTTGCTGCCTATACGTCTGGGATCATCCCACTGATTTCCCAGGGGGGCAGGTTGATAGGCAATAAATATGGGCCACTTTAATAGACATTCTAGACATATCTGCATGGTTGTGGGGTATGATTCTGTATGCAGACTACTACCACTGGCAGGATTCGAACTGTGGCTGTGTGTGCTAAAACAACAACAGTTCAGTTTTTGTTGTCTGTATTTTCCCTGTTTACTGTCTAGGTGTCTCTCAGTTGTACTAAATGGCCTCTGGGGATTACACCTGTCATATACAGGCATTTCTACACATTCAATGTATGGTGCATTGTGTGGGTAACAGTGCTTAATACTACAGTACTATTATGATACCAGAATATACGCATGCAGTCCAGTAGCTAGAGCTGTTTCATCGGGATATTACATTTTTATTGCCATGCAAACAATATGAGACTATTCCTGCCATATTCTCTAGTGTATGAAGTACTTGCCTTAAACAATACAGGTTTTATACTAGCAATTAATTTACTACTACTTTTATTTTTATTTCCAATCACAGTAAAAGCATGAATATTACTGACCTGCCTTGCGTCGCAACCGCGCCAGGTGGCAGATGTAGGCCTCCTGGTTTGTGGCCCACTCCACTGCAGCTGTAGAGGACATAAGAGGAATATTTAGCCATACCTATCCATGATATACCTGAGCTGGCACTTATTACACACATACTGGGGTGATACTTACACGTGTCTGGAACATCTCCTGATGCTCAAGCCTCTTGGATCCACTCCTCCAATAAGTCCCCCTTTCACCGTTTCAGGTCGGCATAGTGGTGCCTGACCTGCTCACTGTTTGGGGTATGCCAGTGGCACTGGTGAGGTCACGGGTGAGACAGTCCCAGGCCTCTGCCTTATATTGGGAGCCCTGGTACTGGCTCTGCAGCAGTCTCTGTGCATGGTCTTTAAATAGGAGTCCTGCCATGACCTTGGACTCCTGTATACACCAGCGCTGCACCCAGAAGCGCATTCCTTCTCCCCTTACTGCCATAGTGCCTGCAAGGGGAAGCTACAACCAGTTATAAGATGTATTCCCACCTCTTGGGTTTAAGTAGGGCCAATTTCCCTCACTTTTCCGTGATTGGCCGGTTTTGAAAAAGCTAAGCTATGGACAAACCTGCTTACCTAAGGTTGGCATTGTTTAAAGGGGTATACCTTTGGGAACAAAGAGTTAGCTGGTCTACACATTGCTCACATCTCCTAAGCTGGCCTGTGCAATGCTTTGTATTGCTTACATTAGACCTTCATTATAATGTCTTACACCTTATATGTATGCCTGGTATCCCTGATTGATGTGTATGTACACTCTATGGGGTCCTTGTGTTTTATTGGGGACTTCAACACTCTATTACAATTACACCTCACTTCTGGGCTTACTGCTGTACTCCAATTCACATATTTATGTTATGTAGTGGGTTATGGCACATATGACGGTATACTGATGCCTTTCATAGGTTCAGTTTGGTTATACTATGGTGAGGACATGTTTACTGTTACCTCATTCTTCTATGATGGCTTGGTAGATAACTACTCGGATTATGGTGTATAGGGTCCTGGGTTCACAACCTGCATGGCTGTTTATTTTGTTGATGAGCAGAACAAGGGCCATTGGATACAGAGTGATTAAGGCACTTTTGAGCAGTTGTAAGTGGGTTTGTGCGACGGTAAGCACTGCTAATCTGCCGTTAGATCTGCTTACAGAGAGTTAGCTTTAGAATTGCTTAGTCAGTGTAGGCATTGCTTACCACCATGCAAATAGGCTAAAGGCCACTTACTAGTGCTTACATATGCTTACTACTTTTTATTTGTGCTTAGACCTGCTTACTAGTGCCCTATTCATTATGACACTGACACCTCACATGTGCATTTACTGCAGTACTCCAGTTCATAAATATATGTTATTTAGTGGGTTATGCAACAAAAATATTGGTCATAACGTGATTTGCCATGTAAAATAGAACGTGCTTCAGTGGGAATCAAACCATGCATGCCTGCTTATTAGGCGAAAGCTCTGCCCACTATACTACTGCTGTGCTACATCATTTGCATATATCTTCCTTGTTATTCTCTTCAGCCTTTTAAGCTGCTTTAACTGTAGCTAAGCGATGGACACACCCGCACACCTACGGTTAGCTTCAATTGGAATTAAAAAAAAATAGGGTTTCTTTATTTTATTACTACATTTTGTTCCTGTTATACACAAGGGGGATTGTTGGTGGGGATATGCAGTCACCTGTGTGCAGTCTCGCTCATTGCATACCCCTTTTTACTGTTCTACATTGCAGGGGCATGTTTATTCTGAGAGCTCCTTGTAAGCCAAGGAGCTTGGGCAGCGCGCCTTATTAATATGCATGGCACGCTGCTGTCCTGCTCCTAAACGGTTGCTTCTGTGCAGGACTAAGCTAGTCCTGCACGGAAGTTTAGTAAATCTGGGGGTATGTGTGTAAATATATATATATATATATATATATATATATATATATATATATATATGTGTGTGTGTATATATATATATATATATATATATATATATATATATATATGTGTGTGTGTGTGTGTGTGTGTGTGTGTGTGTGTGTGTATATATATATATATATATATATATATATATATATATATATATATATATATATATATATATAGGTCTCTGATGAAAGATTGAATGCTGCAAAGAATGAATGTTAGAACATTAAACAAAGCTCAAACTGTACAGCACAAACACAAAATCTGCTAAATATGTATACCAGCTAAGTGTTTACATGTGCAAAGGCAATATAATGTTGTAAAATATTTAAGATGCATGTTTTAGAGTTTATAGTTGTATTAAGGTTTCTGCATGTTAATCATCATTTGTACGACATCCCACAGGCTAATGAAAACCTGGAGATAGTTATTTTCAGGGACAAAAGGGAACACTTCTCATAATAACATGCTACTATCATGAGATGAAGTAGTGGAGAAGAAGGCACAACTCGAGTCCCCACTGTACCTCAATTTTACACAATGAAGGTCCGTCCTGTTTGAGCTTCTGGGTTTTTGAGTATCTGGGTTCAGTTTTCTAGTGTAGTGAGTCACAGTGTGCATTTTGGGGCTCTATTATTGTTTGAGCTCCTTGCAGAAATGTTTTTAAGTATAGTAATGTCTTTTGATAAATATGGAGCATGACTCCTCCACCTCTGTACAGCATGGTCTAGGGTCTGAAAAGTATTGTATATATCTTGTATTAATGTTGTTAAGCAAAAACTGTCTTTCATCCAGGTTTCATTAATGGTCACCACTTGAGATTACTGTAATGTAAGCCATGCCTCAATGACTGACCATTTATTGTTGATACTACAATTTGTAAAACCAGCAATTTTGAGATCTGTATTAATTGGCATTAGACAATGGGCAAACTGTACATTAGGATCCTGACTGGAGAACGAGCGTTCTCCAGCAGGGTATTAATGTAAAAGTAATGGGCTTACTGTACATTAGGATCCTGACTGGAGAACGAGCATTCTCCAGCAGGATATTAATGTAAAAGTAATGGGCTTACTGTACATTAGGATCCTGACTGGAGAACGAGCATTCTCCAGCAGGGTATTAATGTAAAAGTAATGGGCTTACTGTACATTAGGATCCTGACTGGAGAACGAGCGTTCTCCAGCAGGGTATTAATGTAAAAGTAATGGGTTACTGTACATCAGTACCCTGACTGGTGAACGAGCGTTCTCCAGCAGGGTATTAGTGCAAAAGTAATGGGCAAACTGTGCATCAGGACCCTGACTGGAGAACGAGCGTTCTCCAGCAGGGTATTAATGTAAAAGTAATGGGTTACTGTACATCAGGACCCTGACTGGTGAACGAGCGTTCTCCAGCAGGGTATTAATGTACAAGTAATGCCCACTGAGAAGAATGAGTCCACCGCTTTACAGAAGCCACCATTATTTTACACTCACTAAGCAGCTCTTTTGCTGTTTAGCGAGTGTAAAATATAAAATATAAAAAAGAAGACAACTAAAAAAAAAAGTGTAGGTGTGTGTGTTTGTGTGTGCGTGTGTGCGTGTGTGCATGTGTGTGTGTGTGTGTGTGTGTGTGTGTGTGTGTGTGTGTGTGTGTGTGTGTGTGTGTGTGTGTGTGTGTGTGTGTGTTTATGACTGTGTTTGAGTGTATGTGTGCATGGCAGTGATAGTGAGAGCAAGCAAGCCATTATTTTACACTTGCTAAGCAACGCTTTTGTTGTTTAGCAAGTGTAAAATAAAAAAAGAAAAAAATTAAATAAAGCATGTATGTGAGAGTGTATTCATGTATGAATGTAAGAGAGAGAGAGAGAGAGAGAGAGAGGGATCGATCAAGAGAAACAGAAAAGTGTGCGTTTATGTTTATGTTTGCATGTGTGCATGAAAGCAGAGAGACTGTGTGCGTGTGTGTGTGTGTGTGTGTGTGTGTGTGTGTGTGTGTGTGTGTGTGTGTGTGTGTGTGTGTGTGTGTGTGTGTGAGAGAGAGAGACATAGAGAGAGTGAGATCGAGAGTGAGAGATAAAGCGAGAGTGATGTGACTGAATGCACGTATGTAAGCAGAGGAGACTGTGTGTGAGAGAGAGATCCAGAGAGTGAGACCAATCTTGTGTGAGTGAATGTGTGTGTGAAAGCAGAAGAGACTGCGTATGTGTGTATGGGGGACAGAATGGGCTGTATGTAAAATTGGTTTGTTTCACTTACTTATTATTTTTTTAAGAACTATTATTATTTTTTTATATGTTTGATGTAAAATTCTTCCTCCAACACCATCAACACAGACTACAGCAAGTATCAAACATTAGTTGGAGGCACTATTTTACATCAAAAATATATTAAAAAAATAGTACTTAAAAAAATACATAAGTAAGCAAAACACAACAATTTTACAGACAGCCCATTGTCTAAGTGCAATATTACCCTCCAGGGTGTGTGTTATTGTGTAATTATTGCCCTTCCAGAGGTGTAGAGACCCTCCACCTGCACCCCTAGGTGGGCATTAATTACACATTAACACACACACCTTGTTGGGAATTATTGCTTGCTTAAGCTTGTAGAATGATTGGAATTTGTGGTCTGCTGCTGTGGACCAGATGTCACCAGATTTAATAGTTTTGATAGTAAGCACTTTAGTATGATTTTGTTATATGGATATTAACTTTGTTATTCGTTAAAGGCATATTTTTATTAGTAGAGTTTGTGCTATGAGTTGCCTTCTTGTGCCATAAAGTATAAACTTTCTGTACTGAAAATGATAGTTAGGGCTCACTTGAATACTGTAGGATGTGAGTGTAATATGAGGAATTATTTTTATACGGAATTTTAAATTGCTTTAGAAGTGTACAGGATGGGCTACCAGTTCTTCACTCCTCTTCATCAGTTATGTAAGGTTTGTAGCTGTGCTCCTCATACGTATGTTACTAGGAGAGGTGTCCCCTTTTGTCCCTGAAAATAACTATCGCCAGGTTTTAATCAGTCAGCGAGACTTCTAACAAATTATTAGCATGCAGAAAACTTAATAAAATTAAGCACTAAAATAAATATTTTACATCATCATATTGACTTCCCACATGTAAATGCTGTTTTACACAAAGTAATGAATTTATACACTAATGCCTGAGGATGGATCTTTCATCCTGAAGGTCTGTCTCAATGCATCACTGTCTGTCATTTTGGCCTTTTAATATGTCTCTGACCCTTACATCACTGACAGAAGGTTAGAATGCACACACAGGACGACTTACATAACAGTTCATTTACTGCATGAAGCAGTTGTATTTCCACCAACTAGCACTGTCATTTTCTGCAACACTTTGTACCTCACTTTATAAAGCAGGTTGGACCATATGCATGTACTGTGTTACAGCAGGCACTGTGTTAAATTTATAACATAATACCAGAGAATAAGTGAAAGTTGCTGCAATAGCAAAGCACTGCTTGTTTATTAATAGGAATGTAGAGAAATGGTGCAGCTATAGAGAAGATTACGCTTCCGAATGAAGAAATAACTAGGTTCACAATGTGCCTTTAATCTTTGTCTCAGACTTAGCCTAGGCATGATGAAACATACTGCAAGACAATAAATCCAGGTGCAAAAACACAAACTTTTACAGGAAGACTGTCTAGAAGTACTTCAGGATAAACACACACATACGCACAAACATACACAAACAATAGAAAAAATGAAAGATGACATTAAAATTTGTCTCAGAGATGAGGTATTGAAATTTGTCTCAGAGATGAGGTATTGAACTCTCTTAACAATAGGAAGCTTTGTTTACATAAATGTAAAAGTTTAATGTCACCGAGCAGGCAGAGTTTTCATTAACATGTCTGTCTGCATCCTATAAATATATTCAAAGTTAATTCATGCTCTTTAAGAAAGTTGTTAACTGAAGAACTATCAGGCAGCAGGTATTCAATGAGCGATTGCAACATTTATATATGTGAATGTTTAACAAGGATACTATTTCTCTGTTTCTGATGATGATGGACACAGAGCTTAGAAATCGTGGATAAACTGCAGTTAATGAGTTAATGAAAACAAAGTTAAAGGGGGAACTATAGACATTCTTAACACAAAGTGAAATTTTTGGGGCATTAAAGTTCTTTACATTTTATGATCATAAGTGCTACTTTGCCAGTAGTTGCCAGGCAACAGTAGAAAAGGCCACAGGCACAGATGGGTATCCCTTTCCGATAGCCTGGATAAAACTCTGTTTATTTCTTTATTTGCAAACTCTCTACCAAATATTGTGAGGTGTTTTTATCTTTTTAAAATAATATCCCTTTTGTTTAAGAAAGTTGCACTGCATTTTCTTCACCTCTAAAGTTTTCTGTTCAACTCTCTAATTTTGTAATGTGACTATAATTTGAAACTTTTACTCTGTACAGCAGTACAAATCATGATGGTGTCAGGTGTCTTGCATTCTTTAGTTCTAATGTTTCCCATTTAGAAACTTTTCTCTCCAGACTCAATTAATGATGAAGGAATATCCTACCTCATATTAATTCCACCCCCATGTTGCATGAATCATTTCAGGTAATATGCTGCCAAAACATGTTGCTAAGTTTAGCTCCTCTGACAAACTAAAGACGGATGACACAACTCTGCATATGTTGTCATTTTCAGAAATGATAACCCCTGAAATTCTAAATCCATCCACTGCATTTATGAATATAAATTTCTGATGAACAATGCGCTTCTTGGTTGTAAGGAAGAGACTTCACAGTTTCTATGATAAGTTGTTCTACGTAGGATATACCCTAATTTAGTTTTGAAGTACCAGCGTGAAAACAGAACACCTAAAAAACATAAACTAATTTACATTCTAACATAGACACCTCCTTTCTTCCTTTGTCGTTCTTTCTTTCTTTGCTTCTCTTTCTTTGCATATATTTTGTTTGCCAAGCTAATCCACCTGAGGGAGTCCTTTTTAATCACTATAGACTAGGTAGAAAAGTCCAAGGTAAGTATTATATCTACTACTAAGACAACCATAAGTAATTAAACTTTGAAGCTCATCAGTTTTAAAGGCACAGGCATACACACATATATACCAGTACCTATATCTATCTATAGAAAGAGTTATTTGCTTACATTGTTAAAAAAATGTCAAAGCTCCCACTTATTTGAGACTGCTCTTTTTAAACATCCTGGCAGCTCACACTATCCAGATTATTTTTTTTCTCACAGCTTGTGTTACTCTTCAATTTTTTTTTTTTTTTTGCAAATGTTCATTAAACATCTAAACAAGACTGCACTCTGATAACTGTGGAAGAAATATCTATATTAATCCATGGGAGTTCTAGATGCTTTGAGGTGTATTTTAGAGTTTTCCAAACAGCCTGTTCATCCAAAGGTTGTCTGAATAGACACAAAGGATCAAAAAAAAAGAAAGAAATTCAGTCTCACTCCAAGATTTTTTCCTGCATCCTTTTAGTACATCCTAACTGACCACGACTACACAGTAACAACTGCAGTGGAAATAGTTGTATTAAGCTGTGGCCTGAGAGCCATGAGGCCCCATGAAGCCATGAGGTTTCTACCGCCACTGAGATGCACTTTAGAGTTTCTTTAAGCAATCTTTACAACCAACGATGGTCTGAACAAAAAACATGATTAAGGAAAGAAACTCAGGCTTGCTCTTCAACTTTGCTTTTTCCTGCATCATTGAGACGCATCAAAACTGACTAAAACTACTGTATAATATCTAAATTAAGCTGGAAGGTCTGAGGGGTGCTAGGCACTCAGAAGCCACTAAGTTATAAATAATGTGAGATGTATTTTAGAGCATTTTCCACCTCTTTGATCCAATTTAATCTTCCATTTTTATTTCAAAGAGTAAATAAAGTTTTAATGCTCAAAGCTGACCAAACACCAGTTTATAATAAAATGAGAAGACTAATGCTTGTGAGGATGCATATATCATATCTGGAATAGGTAGTCACTGCCTGTGTATCTCCACTCTGGTGTTAAACTGGGATTAAATTAAGGCACAAATGACCACAGCCATATTCCAAACTGCTACTGTCATATCTATAGACAGCATGCCTCCAAAAGACAAACATCTCCTTTGTACTCTTCTGATGTCAGACTGAGACAAAACTTAAAAAATAAAGCAAATAGAACATAACATATTTGCTGTTAAACATGGATAAATGGCATGCTTATAGCCACCTCCATATACATCAGATGTTTACTTGTCAGGAAAATGAAAAATAATAATTATAATCATGTTTCCAGCTTGTTACTTCTAGACAGTGCAGTGCTCTTATACAAGCTACAGTGACCCTCTGTGTAACACCTCTCTGGAGTTTGTGAGGATAAAAGAAATAATGTGTCACACTGTCCCCAGCCCAACAAAAGACACAGTCAACTCTGAAGTTTGGGAGGAATGTTAAAGAAATAATAACAGTGACTCCATCCCCATCAGACAACCACAAAGACCTTCTGTGTATACCCATGACCTGGTTGGGTTTAGACTAGGTGGGATTCAGGGCACCTGGAGATTATTAAACCCATTTCAAAATCCACTTATACAGCCTTGGTGTGTGTTGGTCACCAGCCCCCAGATGTTCTCATCCTGGTATTCTGTGAAGCATTTATCCCCTTGTTTGAGAGATGACTTAAACTGAACAAGTGGCAACAAAGTATGTTACTTTCATCCAGACAGCCCCCACCAAGCAGTTATACCCACTTCTTTGTACAATTCAGAAGTCTGTTTGTGATAAAAAAGTATGACTGTGTAAGTTATTTCACCTTTGTTTCAAATAAGCAGTTACAACACATTAAAATATTACAAGTTGCTTCACATACTCACATTAGTCATAAAAAGTCAAAATGATATGCAAACAGCAGAAGGAAGCTAATTATCATCCTCCATAAAATTCAGGCAAAGCATTTATACCTACTCTGTCTGTGCATATCATGTGTCCAATTAGTCTTACAAAGCTAGACAGTAGCTGTTTAAACTGAGCAAACAATAAGAGCCGGTTACTTTCAGCCAGGCAAACCTAACCCCCACCCAGCAGTTATTTTACCTCCACAGTGCACAGAAACAATTTGCCACACATCAAAGTATCCAAGCCAAGTTGCATCACACAAATCACAAAGCCAGAGAAATATTGCAAAAAATCTCTGGTTGATCACTGACAGCATCACTGCAAAAATAAAAATAGCACTTTCACTCGATTCCTCTCACCTTAACTTTCCGCACAACTCACAAAAACAGCAATATTGCTAAAAAAATATCTGGTTGATCACTGGTAGTGTTATCGTAAAAATAGTAGTGACACAACTCACCGTGCCATTCCTGGTGCCATTCCTGTAATCTATGTCTAGAACTCTGCAGAAAGTCCCAGTGATATATATTGCAGTATCAGAAATGTGAACAAAAGGTAGCATGGTACAACAAGTTTTGCATTAAGATGCATTTATGGTACAACAGGATTTGCATTAAGATGCATTTATGGTACAACAGGATTTGCATTAAGATGCATTTATGGTACAACAAGTTTTGCATTAAGATGCATTTATGGTACAACAAGTTTTGCATTAAGATGCATTTATGGTACAACAGGATTTGCATTAAGATGCATTTATGGTACAACAAGTTTTGCATTAAGATGCATTTATGGTA
>NC_056735.1:266871835-266949335 GCF_019279795.1 Protopterus annectens | reverse complement strand
TAACAAGGCATTTGCCACCTTCTCTGCCTCAATGGAGGACTGATCCACTGCTTCAGGGTATCTAGCAGTATAATCTAATAACACCAGGATATATTTCTTCCCTGTAGAGGTTGGGGTACCTAGAGGCCCAACAATATCCATAGCTATCCTCTGAAAAGGTTCCTCAATCACAGGCAAAAGCATCAAAGGAGCTTTAACCTTGTCTCCTGCCTTGCCTACGTTTTGGCACTGCTCACAGGTCCTGCAGTACCCTGTTACATCCCTTGCGATCCCAAGCCAAAAAAAGTTCAGCATAATATGTCTCTTGATATGCTTTATGCCCATATGACCTGCAAATGGAATGTCATGAGATATGGATAGAAGTGCCAGAGGGTAGGCTCTAGGGACTACCAACTGCTGTATTACCTGACTCTCTAGCTCTCCCTTGGGGGTCCACTCTGTATACAGTAACTCTTTGTTCCAGTACGCAGATTCCCACTTTCCTTGAGCATCAGGTGCCTCCTTAGCTACTTCCCTCAAGCCTTGTAATGTAGGGTCTGAGAGCTAAGCCTGTCTCAGCTCTACTTTTGTGACTCTTCCCAGCTCTCCTTCCACAGGAAGTCTGGTATCCTCTGACAGCAGTGCCTCACTGTCAGCCTAGGTACTACCACTCACCTCTGCCATTGCAGTCACCCTGTCCAAGGGAACATCAGTACCTACCAGCAGCTGTGGATCACCTTCAGGTTCACTGCAACATACTTCTGATTCCCATGCAATCCCTCCATTGCTAGAAACTGCCAGGATTTAGCACCTGCATGACAATAATATGCACACAAGGGCATTGTTCAGATCTGGTGCAGCTTCTGGAAGTCATAAAACAATTACAAACATCTACTCCTCCTACAGACACTAACAATCCATGCTTCTTACAGATATTGCATCTCTGGCTTCATTTAAAACTGTGAGATAACATGTTTATGGCCTAGGCCCAGTAATTTAATTTTCTTACTATTTCTCAAAGTCAGGTGTATTGAGATTAACCTCTTCTCTTCCAGTATCCTCTGTTACAATACAAACATTTAAACAGTTGCAATAAGGCATGTACATTTTTTTCTGCCCATTTCTTTTCTTCCCAGCAGGGCACACTGTTGATACATTTTTAACACAAGCAGCTTTACAAATACATTTTTCAACACAAGCATCTGTACAAATCAGTTTGATATACAAATGACATAATTCTTTACAAAATTCCAGCTAGCTGTGCTGGTACGTTTTATACATCCACTGCATTATTTCACCTGGCATAGCTGGCAATACCTCATATTTCACAAATACAAATAAATAAATACATAACCACAGTAATATATTTTGTCTCACTGTTATAAGGATGGACATAGTACAAATCATTACAATGCCACCAGATGCACACACACACACACACACACACACACACACACACACACACACACGCACACGCACGCACACACACACACACACACACACACACACACACACACACACACACACACACACACACACACACACTTCCTTGGATAACCCAAGCCAATCTTAGATATGCTTAAAACACTGCAGAATTCAATTCAAATGTTATATCCACAACACAGATTTTACCATAGTTATTGGTGCAGTGAACCAGGGAAAAGCCAAACGTAATGGGGAACAAAGATCCATCTGGTCAGTCAGGTACAGATTTTAAATATTGCTCTTAAAACTTAAAAAGTTGCTAGAGTAACAAGTTTTGCATTAGCATACATTTTCTGAAGAATACAACACATACATACACACACCTCTTAATCTTTTAGCTGAAGATTCAAGGTCAAAGACAAAAAATAATGTGGGACAGTGTTTAACTAATGCTCTTATATACTTAAAATTTGCTGGACTAGCACATCTGAAATTAACATGCATTTCCCGAAGGCCACAGTTTCCAAAATTCAAATGCCCTTCAATTAGTAAGTGACTAATCCTTCAACGAATTGCCAGGTAATCACACACTTTATTAATTAGAGACCTAAAACAAGAGGCACAATTTCAGGAAAGCCGAAAGCTATGAATGATATCTGAAATTCAGATTCTTATTTATTTATTTATTATTTATTTATTTTACATTTCTTATCTGGGAAATTCCGACTGGACCAGGTTCATTTTCTGCTGAGGCCCGGGGAGAAAAGCTCCAGCATCAAGTTATACAAATACAGTACATCCAGCATAATGCACAAAACAAGTTACATCATGTATGCTGAGCATAGTACTATAACAAGAAATTAATAAAACACTCCAGGTAAAAGAAGATATAGAACACAGGTAAAAAGACAATGTCAGTTACAGTACATCCAGCATAATACACAAAACAGGTTTTATCATATATGCTGAGCATAGTAATATAACAAGAAATTAATAAAACACTCCAGGTAAAAAAATATAGAACATAGGTAAAAAGACAATGTCGGTTATACATTGGTAAGAGAAGAAAATATATCAAGTAAGATTCTACAGTTAAAAGTACCCTTTCAGATGACCAAGCCTACAGGGGATCAGAGATCCAGCATGTGATCAGAGAGGAGTTTGGGGAGTTAATAGTAGTATGGGTAGGGTTATGTGATATAAGGGCATAACCAGGTACTAAGAAGGTACAATTTGAGGGAGTTTTTGAATATGGATGTGGAGGGGGCAGTGGACACAGATAGGGGAAGAGAGTTTCAATTTCTGGCAACAGTGTGGGAGTAGAGCGCTTTCCCTGCATTATTGTTAGCCTTGGTGATGGAGAGGAGAGATGTTTCACTGGATCTTAGGTACCGGTTTTCAGTATAGACAGTAAGTAGGTTGGATAATGAGGGTCTTTTTTAGGATATTTGAGAATATTGTAGGCTGTGCACAGCTGGTGATAGTTTAGTAGCTGTGGTAGCTCAAGCCATTTTAGTTCTTTTAGTGCAGCACAGTGATGGGTTCTATAGGTTGAGTTAGTAGCAAACTTGGCTATTTTATTGTAGCATGATTCTAGTTTGTCTAGGTCACATTGTCTGATTTGGGTAAAGATTCTTACATTACTTTACTACAGTCCTCAACATTTGCCATTGCTATGATACAGAATTGAAATTGCTTAGAAATAGTAGGGCCTTGCTGAGTTTAATTCAGGTAGTTGCCAAAAAAGCAGTTAATAGAAAATGGAAATCAAAGAATAAACCAACCATACCAGAAATAGTGAATATAACAGAAATAAAAGAACTTTAAGTGGGATCTTTAGAAAAGGGTAGGAGTAAATTACATATAAAAATGGGAATTGTGGGAACAATGCATGCAGAATAATCTGTTGGAGGAGTAATGAGGTTTAAGGGAAGGTAGGAACTGAATGAACTATGTAATGCTCAATGGACAATAACTGTATAGAAGATTATATGTGATGTATAATGTTTGCATCTGAAAATATGTCAATACGGTTTGTTTTCATTTATATAAATGTATTATTGCCTATTTTATTAGTGATAATTCAATAAAGGTGCTTCTTGTTTAAAAAAATGGCCAAAAAACAACTTTTAAGGAACAGATAAAACATATAAAACATATTATGCAAAATCATGAACAGTTCATCAATGTCTATCTTCTTGCATCACTTGCAAGATGTGTTACAGCATTTGTCTTCCCCCTCCTTCAAACACCCTGTCTCGCTGTAACAGACAGCATCACATCACAGCAGCAGCAACTCTAATCCATTTTAAGCCCACAGTGCAGCTGAACAGAATAAGAAAAAGTCTTGCAGTGGCTGGATGTCAGCAGAGAAATAAACTATGAAGGCAGCCAGATGAACCAACCAACCAAAAGATCTTTTGGTTAGTAATTGGCAGCAGCTGTACATGAGAGCTGATAACATTCTGTCTCTGCTAATGCCAACACACATGATTTCCCAACCCTAGCCCAGGCTACATTAAAACAAAGCAGAAGTGAACTCAGACATGCCAAAAAAAGAAAAAACAGACAAACCAATCAACAAGTCTTCTAACCCAACGAGGTACCAGTTAATCTCGATTATCCATACTGCAGCAATAGTTTGTCATGCCTGTTGCAGGGTACATTTTTTATGTTTATGTACAATTTATAGTTAATATTTATCATTTTGACATCAACAAGAAACATTTTTTTTTCGCTTTTCTTGTTTTTTCATACATTTGTCATAAAAAGTGACTCTTGGTTACATTCCACAGAATACCTTATCTGCCATATGATGCTAATTTTCCTTGTTACTCGCTTTTCTGCTACTCTGCTGTTCCATTTGGCTGACAGTGCAAGTCAACATTCAGAGCTGACAAAAATGTGCTTACTTTTGCTATATATGTTAGTTATTAATGTATGCATCAACATTCATATCAGCTTCATTGCAAAGTTTATAACACTTCACTAATGTTTGGCATGTTAGACTAACTTCTTTCTCCCTTATGTGTTACTATTCTCTTTCTGACTCCCTTATCTATCTACCTACTGAACTGTCTATGTATCGGTCTAATCTGTCTGTCTGTCTGTCTGTCTATATAGCTAGCTATCTAACTCATGCTGCTTGTACAATTCAGTTAATTTCATAAACACAATAATTTCCTCTTTTAAGCTTCACTGTCATCTTTTCTGAGAACCATATCTGTTTTTTATCTCATTTTGTTTTCATTTATCCACAATTCTTCTAACATCTACTTCTCCCTTCTGCTATATGCTATTCTAAGAAATTCTTTAATTTTTGCCTATCTTCTTAAATTCCAATGAGTCTGCAATAAAAATTCAGACAGTGCACTGCCATGTTTTGTTGCATCTTTCTCCATTCCTTTCTGTTATCTTTATGTACACAAGAATTCTTACATTACATTCTAGTCACTCCATCTTTTTGTCTGCTTTCATGCATTCCATAATATGGGAAGAGGGGAATACATCTCATTGCTTGGTGTTTATCTCTATTCTGTAATTTAAATGTTACTGTTGTGGGATCCTCACTTACAGTTCTACTAAGAACCCATTCTGTATTGATTGCCTGGAGCTAAAACATGGGAATAAAAGACTGTTAAGTGTACATAAATGAAATAATAAAACCAGAATCATCTTTGAAAAGGGCTCCAAAACATTGGAATTCACTTGCTATGTATATTAAGGAGTCTGAAAATCTAAGTATTTTAAAACATAGGCTGAGCAAACATTTTTGAAGTAGTTAGTTTTTTGTATTAATGGAGGGCTTCTAAAATTATCACTTACCTGAATGTGATATGCATGTATGTAAGTATGTATGCATGTTCATATGTAAAGATATTATCGCTATTAATTTAGATGTTAGTACCAATCAATGACAGTCACTGCAGATCACAGTACCAGTATAAACCTATATCCCTCCAAATAGATTGCTTCTCAGTAAAACTGAAATCCAAAAATATGGAAATGTTCCACAAGAATTCATTAAATTCCTTGATGAAAAGCAGCATATAACTACAAAAAGGCAGCACTATAGAAAACACTATTTGTGTTTATTTTGCTAAAATATTTTCCAGTAATTGCAGAGATCTCCTGTACTTCTTTTATAATTTTACATCAAAGTCATACAGGATGGAATTTTTAAAGAATAGTGGATTGCGTAACAGAGGGTTGCACTAAGTAATGCACTTGTAATGCTCAGTGTCATGCCTAGAGACAAGCTTGCAGAGTAATGTGGAATAGTAGTATTCCTTGTATGCAATATTTATGCCATGAAATCATAGTGCGGTATAGCTGTACAATATTAGGTGGAATCCAGCAATCTGGTTACATTTTTATTTGCATGTCCATCTCATATGCACACTGCTATCACTCAGCTATATTATATTTTTAGCATAGTACAGAGTACATCAGTATTCTACAATATCACCATGGAATGAACCCTATTTCAAGGCTTGGGAGATAGCACAAGGTACCAAAAACTACCCAGAGCTGCAACAAGCCTACACTCCAGTGTAACACAAGCAATTGCAACTTATTAGGCTATAGAAGAGATGAACCACAGTATTGCTTTGGCCACGTTTCAAAGCTGTAATAAAATCATGGTATGCAGCCCATCTTAGTACAATGTAGTTTTTCTCAAAAATCAGGAAACTTACATGAGTTATTACACCATTGCTTAAGAAATGTACCATAGCTGGATATTAAGTTGATAGCAGTTCAGGGTTCTCTTCAGATGACTGCTAAAACAAATTGCTATGAATGCCTGACTTTTTGTTTTGTTTTGCACACTAAAATTATTTGCTCTTGAGTTTCTCCTACTTTCTTTTATTTTCTTTTTTGAGAAATGTAAGGAAAGCTAATAATTTAAGACTTTGGAAGAAACTGTAGACTATTTTTGCTACTATAGAAGACAGTTGTTAGAAGGCACTACATAATTTATTAAATATTTAAGCCCAGTGCCAACATTTGTGTTATATTCCATTTAGATTACATCAAATTCCTAATGGTACTTTCTTCTTAGTGCTAGCTCACCTATTTATAGTTACTCAGTGTGTAATGAATGTTATTTACTTATAAAACTGTCAGCCTGTTAGCAAGATGTTTTTCTACAGCAAGAGATTAATGCAAACTAATTTAATAAATAAAAGCATACAGATACGGTAAGGCATTAAATGATTTATTATTAACTCTTCTAAGGTTTATTCTGTGAAAATCATTTTCCAAAGAATTCTTGTAATTAGTTGCTGGTTCTTATCATTTAATAGCCTTTAGCCTACTCATGACCTTATCTGTAAAGCCCATGCACTGTTGATTATCAAATGAAGTACTAGGTACTCCCAAGAGAACCTTCACAGATTAAACTAATTTAGGGTGGACAAAGCAAGTAACAGAAAGAGTAACCCCAGGATTCATAAAGCTTGCGCCAGGTGCAGGCGTAGAGTTGGCGTTCCAACACCAAATATGGCCGGGGAACGATCCAGGTACCAGCTGTTTTCATGTGCACTACCTGTGTACGCTACGCCAGCACAGCTCCCGGCACCTGTATGCTAATTACCCCATTTGCAGCAGTGTAGCATGCAAATGAAGGTATTTAGGGATCCAGGAAGTGGTGCAGGCATAGTGTAAGCATGCAGAAATTTAAACCGTAAAAAACGGTTTACATTTTTGCAAACATAAAATCGGAGCCATGACAGCTGGCCAAACACATGTGTTATATTGTTAATATATGCCAATGGCTAAATATATAGCCATTGGCATAAAAAAATGTACAAAATATAAAAATAACATTTAATTTTTTTCGCACTATCGTGAAGTTTAAGCGTAGGGCAGCGGCACACAAATGGGATCGCAAGGAAATTAGAAAAATATAGAATAAAACTGCAGTGTAACACATATCATGATTTCCCCATAAAAGTCAATGGCAGGCATGTTACACCACACCATGGTGCAAGGTTTGCCAAGGGGCTGTGTCAGTGTTATGCACGGTATCTAGGAATTAGTAGGCAATCTCATGCAAATGAGAGGAGTAATAGTGAATCATAGATTCCCCACTGGTGTAAGGATGCACCTCACAGCGTAGCATTATAACACCGAGATATGCCCATGAGATAAAGATGACATCAAGAGAGGGGGTGTGTCACCTTTGCTGTAAGCACATTGGAGCATTGCTAATCTGGTTTGCCCATAGCTAATCAAAGCTGCAGGAAAGGGGTGTGTTGAACTGGCTTTAGCTTTGCTTAGCTGAGAGCACACAAGGTAACCGAGTATGCATGTGAACAGAGATTAAAACGCGCTTAAACTCGGTAAATGTGTTTGAGCGGCGTACACTGGAGCTGAAACAGGAAGGATATAGGAAAAAAATAAGGAAATGCTGCAGCAGGGAAATTGGAGTACAAATGACTAATTAACACCTAGGAACCTACAGTGGGCCATTGACAACAGCTAACAAGGCTGCAAGCAGCTACCTGCAGAACAGGAAAGGGGAGGGGCTGTACTGCAAAGAAAACAGTAAAGTGTCACAGCAGAACAAAGCAGAATTGCATTATATCAGCTACAAATCACATTTTGCAGCACATGACTGGGTAGGGAAAGCACAAAACAAGAAAGCTGGCAGATGGATGCATGCCTGACAATGGGAGGGGATCCAGATTTAAAAGGGAATTAAAGGGCAACAGATTAATCAAGGCAGGCAAGCAAAACTCCACACTACAGGCCCCACACTTGCAGTACTCACTTTAAAACCCATAAGTAAGATACCCTGCAGCTGGAATTGCTCATACACAGCCAATGACATCAGCAGCATACATAGCACAATAGTATAAAGTGTGAAAGCACCTCACACACACTTGTGTATTCCCATACAATCTGCACCATTAGTGTATACATACAGGAAACTTTAATATGTACATGTTAGGAGCTGCCATAGCTTTGATCCACCAGCATGTGTTGGAGACTGAAGGTGGTGTGGAGGATGATGCTGACAACCACCTCATGCACCAGAGGAGGTGAAGAGTGTTCAGACCCAGGGTAACCTACCAGGGGTTACATGATCTGGAGATAGTAGGGCATTACGGGGTGGACATGGACATCCTACAGCAACTTGTGGAGCTGTGCCGGCCACGCCTCAGAGCCAGAACAAACAGAGGGGAACCCATCCCAGTGGACACAAAGGTATGTGTAAGCATGAGAATACTAGCCACAGGTGCCTTTCAAAGGCCAACTGGGGATATCATGGGGATCTCACAGGCATCAGCATCCAGGGTACTTCACCAGTTCCTGGATGCCATGTTACCACATGCCAATGAGCACATATACTTCCCTCAAATGCAGGAGGAGTTGGCCAGCAATACGCGTCTCTTCCACCATGTGGCAGAATACCCAGAGGTACTGGGTGCAATAGACTGCACGCACATACACATCAAGTCACCACCCAGTGATCAGGGTAGGTGCTACATAAACCACAAGGGATACACCTCCATCAACTGCCAGGTCGTGTGCAATGTCCAGGGCATTATCATGGATGTGTGTGCTGGCAGCCCTGGAAGCTATCACGACTCCCACATCTGGCATGCCTCACAGCTGTATCAGGTATTTGCCAGGGGGGAGCATCCCATATGGCCAGCTGGTGGGGGATGCTGGCTATGCACTGGAACCGTGGATGATGACTCCCATCAGAAATGCGCACACACCCATGCAAGAGAGCCATAATGAGGCACACGCACAAACCAGAATCATCATAGAGTGTGCGTTTGGGATGCTTAAATCACAGTTCCGTTGCTTGGACATATCTGGTGGAGCCTTGCAGTACTCTCCAGGTACGTGTGCCAACATCTTCATAGTATGTGCCATGCTACACAATATGATTCTGCGGAAACAGCTGCAGCAGGGACAGAATGGTGAATGCACTCACAGCCCACCACCATTGTCAAGGGCCCCACAGGGACAGAGGTACTCAGACCATGAACACCCTGAGCCAGCCCCAGTAGGCAGATGGAGATGTGTCCGGTATGCCCATGCCTTGGCAAGAAGGGAATGTATAGCACACACACTGACAGTGTAGACACCTAGGGACTGACACCTTTCTCCACCTGCACACACAGTAAAAATGGATGGCACAAACACAAGCCTACCTGTAAATTGTCATGTATAGGCAGTCTACTGTGTGCATCCAACATAGGCAGCCCTCAACTATTGCACACACAACTACTATTGGCACAAGGTATGTCAACACCTGAACAGTAAATTAATCTATCAGCATGTGCTGATACTGTATGTATAGGTTAATAGGTTCATAGGTAGGTACTTGGCTAACTGCCCGAGGGCATTCATACGCCTAGCCAAAATGCATCAACTTTTGCCATCCCAGTGATTAATTAACTGTCCCTCTGTGGAGCAAAGCCAATGGCGGGATCCCTGGGGTGTATCTACTGTTCCCCATCTACTCTTCAAGGTTTCTCTTGAAGAGTGATAGTGAGGGGCTCTGTGTAATGTAATTAGGGATGTTGTTCCAAAGCATGGGGAGTTTCTGTGACAGGAATCTGTCCTCCCAGCATGTTCTAGTTATTGTTTTGGCAAGGTTTAGCTCACTACAGCGTATGGCTCACTGTGACATGGATTCCAATAGGTGGAGCATATCCATTAAGCCTGAGTTGGACATGGCTTTGTAGGCCAGCAGAGATCATCTCTGAGTAAACAAGATGCCACTGAATAAAGCAGGAGTTTATTCAGTCTGGCTGCATAGGACATATGTTTGAGGCCAGTAGTCCTCTTGGCGAGGTACCTTCGTGGTCCTTCCAGCTGTTGGAATTATCTTCTGAGGTACATCCCAAATGAGTTATTATACTCTATGATGGGACTGAGGAGTGACAAGTAAAGGGGCACTATAACCTCAGTATGTCTAGATGCGAACCCTTTAGTAATCAGATGGCCTACATAGAAGGATGTCCTAACTACTTTGGAGATATGATTGTCAAAGGAGAGATCACTACCTACCTTAACCCCCAGATCCCCTATTACCTCGTCTGTATTAAGGTGGCTGCCACTTATGTGTTAATATGTGGGTGTTTAATTTTTCCTAAATGGAATGACCATGCATTTTGTGGCACTTAGCTTGAGGCCATGACTTTGACACCCTGTGTCTGTCTCTGTGAGGCCCTTTGAAGGATGTATGTGTCAGCTGGACTGTCAGTTATGGCTCCCAGTTTGCAGTCATTGCCAGACATGGTCTGCTGTAGCCCACCTGTGTTTGCCTGTACCTCTGAGAAGTATATGCCAAACAGTAGGGGTCCCAGGACTGAGTCCTGTGGGACACCAGTTGTGACTGGTTAAGAGTTGGACCTGGAGGCTGCTAGTCTTACCATGTGGGTTCTGTGTGTAAGCCTGTTGACAACCCATCCTGTGATGTATGGGTTTATGTACAGGCTGGTGAGTTTATCAATAATGCCCGAGTGGGGAATGGTGTCAAAAGCCTTGGCGAGGTCCAGGTAGTATGTGTGAACCACCTCTCCCCTCATCTAATGCCTTGGTGACTGTCTGTAAGACATCAAACAGGTTCAGTAGGCATGATCTGCACTCAACCAAGCTGACCTGGGTTAGGTCAAGTGTTTGGAGGTTACCAATGTCTTTGTTAATGAGTGCCATGATGATGCGCTCCATAGCTTTGCAGACCAGGCTAGTCAGGCTTATAGGGTAGTAGTTACCATGGTCAGTTGTGTTTCCACCTTGGTGGAGTGGAATAACCGTTGCTATGCGCCATTGTATGGGCATGTAGCCTGTGTAGAGGCTGAGGTTGAAAAGCTTAATTAGGTGGGGGGTTAGTTCGTCTTGTAGCGTTTGCAAGACACAGTCTAGGACACCATCTGCCTACACTGATGCTATGTTTTGCCTTTTAAGAGGGCTATTTTCACCTGTGTGTCTATGATGTCTGGGATGCTATACTTTTCGGGTATTGTTGTGGGCTCTTTAGGGGGTGAAGTTTGCACTGAATGTATCTGCAAGAATGTTGGTGATATCAGTAGGTTCAGTATATTTTGTGCTATATTGCACCGGCACAGTGCAAATCTGTGAGTTACCACTTAGATCCTTGACATAGCCAAAGAAGGCTTTGTGGTTATCTTTGAATCCTTGGCTATTTTCCTGTTGAAGTTAGCCTGGGATGATTTCATGACCTAAGTTTCTTACTAATACTGGTCATGGATGTCTGTCCTTCTTGGGATTTGCTGTTTTTCTGGACTACTGTCCTACTTCTGTTGTATAGCCTGTTTATTGCAGGGGTCCACCAGACTGGTGTCCTTGTCTTGGAGGAGCGAGTCTTGGTTTACCAGTGATGGTATGATCCATACATCTTTGTAGGTGCTTACAGAGTGCATTTGTAAATCTTTCTGTATCTTGAGCAGTGTTTTCCCTTAGCATGGGGGCTGTGAAACCTCCCACCTCTGTCTTTAGTAGTGTGAAGTTAGCTGTAGGAAAGGTTTTCATTGTGGTTTCCTTGGGTGGGGGAGATGGTTGGGTGTGAAAATCATTAGTGAATAGTTCATGGTCAGATCTAACCAGTGACTGGTTTACCTCTGCTGTGGTACACCTGTCGCCCATGTTGGTGATTACCACTTCTAGTATGTTTCCACATCTGGTAGGGGGGTTTACCATCTGATACAGGGCATTTGAGGTGATAAATTCCAGGAGGCGCTGGGCCTGGAAGTGAGTACTCCAGTACATTTTCCAGTTAATGGTAGGGTAGTTGAAATTGACCAATACCAGGGTTTTCGGTAGGACTGTCATGTTTTCCACTGTCTCCATGTAAGTAGAGTGGTAGTCCTGGGTCATGGAGGATAATCTGTAGCAGGCCACAGTTTGCATTGCAGTTGTGGCTGATGTTAGCTGCACATGGATGATCTCAGAGGCATCATGTTGCCCCACTAACCTGGAGGTGTAGGTATCCCCTGATGAATATGGATACACCCCCCATGTCTGTGTCAGTCCATGTTCTGTGGCTGAAATGTGTGGTATGGGTTGTAGTCCAGTAGTGCTGTTGTGTCTCAGGAGCCTTAAAACAGGTTTCAGTTACTGCACAGATGTGATGTTGTCCATACTGAGGAGTGCTGTTAGTGTGTGCATTTTGTGATTACAACTCCTGGCATTGAGTAGCATAACCCACATTGATTTTTCTATTGTGCTATTTATGGAGGTGGGATTCACCTTTGAGCCTTGCCTAAAAAAGGCACCATGGGGGTGCCAAGAGCCTTGGCCAGTATTCGAAAGCCTAAGGCTGACAGATGCAAGCTGGTATGGTATTGTTGCATGCATGTTTCCCATCTGTGCTTGTTTCTCATCTTTCCTGTAGGTAACCTACTGGTAAGCAATAGAAAGCTTTAAACTGATGCAAGTCTTCTAGCTTTCACGATAGACTTTTAGAGTGATTAAGTATCAGTGTTCTGTATTTTCTTGCTGTACTTAACTGTTTTCTGACTACATGGTGATTTCTCACTGTATAGTGTGATCTGAAAGCTCTGTTTATTCACATATTATTTCTGTGATGGCCTGCACTTTAGAGGTTCACAGGTAGGTAGTAGGCTATCTGCCCAAGGGCATTTAGAAGCATAGCTACAGTGTGTTGACTTTCTCCGCACCATTGATGAAGTAACTGAGCCTCTGTCAAGCATAGCCAATGAAGTGATTCCAAGCAGATTTGCCAGAAGCTGTTGAAGACTGGGGTGGCGGAGGGTGATAGGGGCACTTAGTGATCTAAAAAGGGCATGTTAACGTGAAAGTTCAACATCATTCAATTTCCCGAACAGGTCTTGCAGCTATAAAACTGGAGGGTCTCCCCCTCCCCCTGGCTGTATGATTCTGGGACACATGATCCCAAGGGTGTGTATTCTGTTACCCATTCACACATCAAGGTTTCTCTTGAAGTGTGTCAGTGAGGGGCTATGCCTAATGTAGTTAGGAATTTAATGTATAGTCTCTAATTTCATTAATGTTTTTATTTCAAGAGTAAGTGAAGATCAGTGGGTTTACGTGCCTCCGGCCTTTGCTTAGCCTAGCTTACACATAGAAATCATCTAAATAGGAAATAGGCAGAAGCAACATTAACGTCAATAGTGTAATGGTTATAGCATTCACATAGTATCTGTGCATTCATGGTTCAAATCCCAATAAAGTCAGAGATGTTTTTCATGTTAAAAAGTATACTTTAACCACAGCTTGCATATTTAAGAAGTAATCTTCAGTATAATAAACATTTGAAACACCCATATAAACCCATGTGCCGGAGAGTAAAGTCAACAGAGATTGTAATGTTATATAAGTACATAGTGAGATGTTACTACACTGAAATATATATATCCTGAGTAGTTAGCAGATGTGACCGTGTTTGCGTGCACAGGTTATACGTTTTTAAATTTCATTTAACTGTGTTTAACTGCTGCTTTAATGTCACACAAACACTTTTAAACATGCTTACAACTGCCTAAAAGAGCCTTATTCTGGAGTAAAAAACATTTTTAAAGCATCGCAGGTCTTGAACCCTGGACCATGCACACCATAGTCATGGGACTTACCACTAAGCCATCTGAGCTGTACATATACTTCATGGTTTTCAGACTACACCTTTTACTATAGGCATTCCACAGTACTGTCCACAAATGGGACAGTCACTTTGTATACATATGTACAGTACATTGTAATGTACTGTAGTTTGTGAATCAACATATACAAGTCTACATATGTATAACTGTTAAAAACGAATACTAAATATATATATATATATATATATATATATATATATATATACACATTTCAGTGATGTGTGCACATAGATATAAATATATATATATATATATATATATATATATATATATATATATATATATGTATATATATACAGTTACATCTATAGCCATATATATAAACATCTATGACCACAACTTGTGACACAGAAGCAATCCAAAGGAATTGAAGTGTACACAAAACACATGCAGCTCTGGTATTATAACTATTAATATTAACTTAATTCGCCATAGACGGGATGGTTGTTGTGTATGTGGAGTTTGGGGTGGGGGAGGAATGATGGGTAATGAAATTATGCATCAAGGAGAGCCTGGTTTGGATGTTCAGTAAGTGAACTGGAGGTATATACATGGAGTATGGAGACAATAAAAAAGGGCACAAAACAAGAACCATTCTCATCCTTAATACACCCTGTCAGGTCACATTGCAACACTTAATTCCACAAACATATGAACATTAACATGTATCATACATACGTACACCAACTGACTGTCACATTTGTTTTCAGTAGTGAGGAATGTCTGCAGTAAAATGTTTATTCTAAAAACCATAACATTTGTACATATCTCAGATGCCTTAGTGGTAAAGTCAGTGACTGGGGTGTTCATGGTCCTGGGTGCAAGGGCTGTTAATTTATTTTGAGGGCCAGAATAATGCCTGTAGGATGCAGGTTGATTAAGGCACTTTTAAGCAGTTGTAAGAGGTTTTGCACAGGTTTGCGCAATGGTAAGCGGCACTTAAACACAGTTAAACGGGTAAGCGCTTCACAGGTGTAACCTTTGCTTACCATCGCGCAGACCACGAGCAAACTTGCTTACAACTACTTAAATGTGCGTTAATCACACTTTCCTTACCAGTGCCTGCTCTGAGAGGTAAAATAATAACCACTTCCAGGATTAAAACCCTCAACTATGTACACCATCCTCAAAGTAACCTACCACTAAGCTACCTGAGATGTACCTATGCCAGTTGTGTATTCAGACAGGTTAAAACACAAAAGGGAGGACTGTGTGAAAATAGGACAAACCGCCATGTACCCAATGAAAGGTGTATGCTATATATATATATATATATATATATATATATATATATATATATATATATATATCAGAAACACAAACCCAGAACGAGAGCTGAGGACCGTGCACAATGTGCAAATACTGCCTTTCCCAGTTCTTGTACACAACCAAAGTTGGCGTTCGTAGATACAAGTGTAAGACAACCACTTGCTATCTTACAACCGATGAGCCCGGATAACTGCAAACAAACTGAGAGAAGCCTAGTATTCAATGCGATAAAACGCACACTTCTTTAAGATAGCGATAAATCCACAGTAAATCGATGACACCATTCGGTTCAAGTAAAAAACAGTATTTAATGGTCTTACACTTGTATATACGCTTTTGTTGTGTAAGAACTGGGAAAGGCAGTATTTGCACATTGTGCACGGTCCTCAGCTCTCGTTCTGGGTTTGTGTTTCTGACATATATATATATATATATATATATATATATATATAGAGAGAGAGAGAGCGATAGAGAGAGATAAATAGATACATGTTGATATATAGAGATATACATATATGTAAATATACAGATAGGTTATAAACATCAACACATCTATGGAGGTACATATAAACGTATGCAATAATATGTATTACATATTTATATCTATATCTATATACATATATATATATATATATATATATATATATATATATATATATATATACATACATACATACATGTGTGTATACAGCATCTGACATGTTCAAATCTGAGTATAACATGGACCATAGCAATCATACATTCTGCCACCCCCAAACAATATGAACATAACATATGAAGAGTATATGCCAATACACTATTACAAATATGTTCTATGGACATGAGCCAAATAGGGTTAGTCACCAACACAACTACAATGACTGCAAATATCCATGACAGAAATACACAGACATCTTTCATTTAGCAAAACGTTATTACATTCTGATGTATTGCCAAAAGGATTCAAGGACTAACATTACCTGCATGCTATACAGGATGCATTTAACAGTGCCTTAATGAATCAGCCTGCAATTACCATAGTATTAGTCCACTAAGGGATAGGTGTTCACATAGGGAAAGAACCCCCACACACATATAGAGTATGTATAAAAGCAGTTCCTACACACCTGCATCTGCTATGTACACCCACCATCTCCCCCACACCCAAACTAATTACAACAATACATACTGTCATACCCTAACCAATTATTCACCAACTGTACGACATCTGCTGAAACCTTGACATACCTGGACAGAGCCACACTAACATGGCCCTATGTGAAATAGTTGCTGTTATACAATGGAACAGCTGCTGATGTTACAGGGTTTGTTTGAATTAATCCTGTTTCAGAGGGTTGAAAGTAATTACACCAGGAAGTGTTACCAATTACTGATTATCAGCACAGTATGATGCACATTTACACCACACTAAAGATGCCTGGTGAGCACACTGTAAACCCCCTAACATTATATGCATAGCCATACAGTCTTGAGCTGGTCAAACATCCTGACCAGACTGAAACATATGCAGAAGTATTAGGTACAGACAAACCCTGCACAAGTAACAATGTTCAGAAATATAACAGCAGTACTCAAATTTAGACCAAATCTTCTAGGCATTACACACAATATATTTGTGTTTGTCTCCATACAGCTGTTGCAATAGATTTCAGACAACACTTCCAGGCTGTCTTCCTCACAAGTAAGGCAAAGGGACAATGCCCAAGTGGAGTACTCAGTTATACTCCACTGTTGCCATGGTATTGGCTAATGGAGTAGCTGCACAGCTGATGTGCATGTAATTAGCTACTTTGGAACATCACTTGGTGATCAGGATAGCAAATGTTACTGATCTCTAACTATAAAAGGGTGCCTTGTTGCACATTCAAACCATCTGTATATACCTGCAGAACAGTACAAAATACCCAACAAAAGATTGAAACACAAACTGAAAAAGATTAAAATACCAGTTAATAACACCTCCAGTTACCAATAAGGTATGTATAACGTTTAGTATGTCTATGTATGTAGTACCTGTTCTGTAATAATTGCAGTGTAATCAATGCATATAGTGGAAATAGCTATCTTCTAGTGATGTATTGTTGAGCAGTAGCAATGCCTGTAGTATTCTATGTGTATACTGCTGTAGGTCACATAGCAAACTCCTCGTACACCACAAGCGATGATATATATGGGCTTGGAATTCACCAATTATTTTCCAGCCACTGTTAGTGTCAGGGTTGTTCCAATAAGTATGTGCTATAACAGGGGATAGTATATGCTGATATATTGTAAGAGCAGACATATGTATGGGTGTATTAGTGAGATGAATATGTCAAAGGTGGGCTTACTTTGCAAATATGGTTTGCATTGTTGGTTATTGTGCCAATAACTGTGTAATGTACAGTATTGTAGGCAGATCTGTATTCCATTTTACATAGCATTTCTGTTATGTTATGCAAACATTAATTATGTCTATTGGCAATTACAATACTCAATAACAGGATACATATGAATTGTATTCATCTGACAGTTTAGCAGCATGATAGCAAAGAAAATTGGAAGAGCTAGGTAACCATCCATGCACATAAGACATGTAATATCCACCTCTCTAGTATCATGTGCAAGCAATAACAACTGTGCATGTGTACATGTTATGCAAATGTGTAGTGACCCTTGTTACAGGGCTGGGCCAAATGGTTATGTGCACACCTACATACAGTGGATATTGAGAGTAGAGACACACTGGTTGAACTTTCGGGTTTGTGTAGCCTAACTTCTCATTGCCAGCCTAACAGCCGCTTGCAAATACTGTATGTAAGGTTGCGCACAGTACTGATAATGAAACAAGTTGCATATCATCTTTAACTCCAGTGTAACATCTGCAGTAGGAGTGTAACATGTAGGAGACAGCTGCCCATGTGTAATAGCTGCTTCATAGGTGATAGCTTACACTATATGATTATATCCTGATCATGTTGATAGTGGCAGCAGAGTCTATTGATACTTGACTCTGTTTGGGGAGTGGGTGTCCGTTCCCAACAGAGCTCATGGTTCTGGTGGATATGTGAGTATATACCCGGAAAAGGATACAGACCTGTTGACACTTACATCATCTGTAATCAACTATCAGGATGTGATGTGCTCCTCAGATGAGGATTGCTGCTAAAGTTAGCTACTATGTTTCTGTAATAGGCAGTGTTGTCACGTCCATAACACAAATATTTACTTGTGAGCATCACTGTCTAAAACATCTTCTTAAGCAATAAGTAAACTAAATACAGTACTTGGTACTTGTAGTACTGAATGCTCATACAGGCATGTCCACTAGTCAGCTACTGGTGTTTACTAATGTCAGCTTTGTGTATGTGGCCATCCTGGGGGAATGTAATCTCTATGCCATGTACACTGCCAAACCCACCTAACACCACACCCCACACATTGTCTGGGATGTAGCTACAGAGGTAAGCTGGAAGGCTGTCCAGTCTACAGCCATGACTGGACTGGACAGTCATGAGGTGTAGGTTAACACATGCATCTCATCACCACAACCAACACATACCCTTACCAGAACACAGTAACGACACCCACACATACCACCAGAAATCACACACATTCACAGAGGCTTCTAAGTATCTGGCCAAGCAAGAGACCTCCCAATCTGGAATAGACAGGCAACAAAATACACAAACTGTATGACATAGTTCACCAAATTGTGCCACTCCTCAGAACACATGGCCAGAAACATGCCCAACAGTACTCATTTGTGAATGCAAACTCTAGCACTATGTTACACACCAAGCTATACGAGGGCAAACATACTGTCAGTTGCCTGTCTGCCATGATTAGCCACATACCCATACACTCAGACCAACTTTTCAACTATACACATGGCTCTGGTATATTCCATGTTGTTGTGCAGGACCTGTGATGCAGTAGCCTGGACTGCATGGAAACACACATGTAGGAACTGTCAGGTCTTGTAGCCTATGCAGGTATGTCCCAAGGCCTGGGTAGCATTCTGCCATTGACCAGAAGGATACTGCAGTACAGGGACAAAAGGATTGTATTCCAAAATTGTCTAATGTACTGGTGTAATTCAAAGGGTATCCAGTATCTCTCTGCCTGGGATAACATGGCTGACAGACCATGATGCTTTGCCTGACAGGGCCTGCACCTTTCACCCCTGAGAATCTGGATACTGGCTAGGGCTCATGCTTCCCCTATAGTGCCTTCATCATGCAAGGTTCAAGTGAAAGTCCACTGCTGTAACAGGGACAGCCAAGTAATAAACTGTGGGTCTCGCTACTCAATGATACATTTCAGAAACTCAGTATGGACTCACTTACGTCAATCCTTAACATGGAGAACATATCTGTGCAGTGACTGAGATATGGTTCAATGCTCCAGAGAACACCCCTGCATGACCATGTTATAACACATACCTCACCTCTTGGCCATTATCCTTTATTGGAACACACAGGCCACAGGTGTGTCCATATTCCTGAAGGATATGTACACCCCCACGCTAATTGCACTTGCATAACTTTAGATACATTATGCTGAGCAACTACCTTTGTGCCAAAGTGGAATCCAAATTGCAATTTGCAACAGATCACCCACCATGCCTCAGAATTCCCAACTGTCATATTGTGCTGTAATGGGGAATATTAGGTTTGAAATAGTAAACCATAATAATGGCTACTCTCAACTATCCCATTATGAACTGGGAAGACTTCTCATGTACCAACACCTGTGCTCAATGCATGTTGGATTTCATTAACCCCAATGACCTGGATCACCATAGTCACACAAACAGGGCTAACAGTATGCTACACATAGTCAGTCTCCTAAGCCAATGTTATGCTTCTTAAGAGTGAAGTGGTGACTGTCATGGCACCCATGCAGATGGACAATGCATGTGCAAATGCTGAATCCTACACAAATGCACTTTAAACACTCACATACGTGCAGTGATTGTGCCATTGAAACAGAACCAAGATTCAACCAAACACAAACAGGAAGGCAAACTGGTGGTACCCTGCCTTAAACTGTACCACAATAGGTAGAAACTGTTGCAAGAGTGAACACACATGAGTGGAGGTGATCCCTGGTTAGCCTCAGTAAGATGCAGATACACCATATAAAACCACACAAAGCTACTGTGAAACTAATCAGCCACATATTATGAGGCCCACCACAGAGCATTCTATAGCTGTGTCATGAATCATAATGGCAGCAACAAGACCTGCCGTGCTTCACAGCACTATGGGACGAGAAGTACTGCACCTACAGAAATAGCACTTGTTCATCCAGATAGGGTCATGGATAACCTAAACCCACTCTCACCTCCCCCCAAACAGGTACACATGTTTATATATCCATGTACACTGCAGAGCCCCTGTAATAACAACTATACAGGTACAAGATGCACTCTCTAAAGCCATACATACAGCTTGCATGGGACCTGTCAACATCCCAGGGTGTATTTTACACAAATGTCAGAACAATTTGCTCTCCACATACACATCATGTTCAATCATAGCTTCATGTCAGGCTGTGTACACACCGAATGGTGCAGAGCAACATTTTTCACACCCTACAAAGGGAGAGACACCACTGATAATGGGAAATAGTGCAGTACTACCCTGCTGAGTCTGGTCTGTAAGGCCATGAACCTTGATCAACTTATTTGATGTGGTCAGTACAGATGTAGATGACAGTAAGATTGATTCACACAGCATATCATGACCTTGCCAGGTCTTAGGACACCATCACCCATACTGTGTTCCAGCTATACTCAGTAAACTAGGTGTATATTCCTATGTCACAGGATTGGTTGGCAACTGGACTGCTGGCAGAACCAACACTACCAAAGGTGTCTGACTAATACCCGCACATCAAACCAGTGCCAGCTATAGTAATACAGGGTTCATTCCTGGTACTCCCCCTCTTTGTTATCTATACCACACAGACTAACACAGAAGGCATCTGCCTATTGAGGTTTGCAAATGACTATGAACTAGGAGCAATAGTTGACTCAATGAGTGCTGCAGGCAACATACAGAAGGGCCTTTGTGCGTCAGATGTGTGGTGTGTGAAGTATGGCCACAATCTCACAGCTAAGTATTGCATTGCCATCCCCTATGTTAAAAACCCTGTACCCATGAACTACCACCTAGGCAGCAGTCAACATAATGGAAAGTGTGTGTGTATGGGATGCAACTGGACAGTAGTCTTTCTTTGATAGTCACTTTACCACACCAGTCAGGTAGTCATAAGTGGCACCCCTAATCATGACAGGGTGCCATCCATGAATATAGAAATCATTGTTCAGCCATACTCAACACTCAAGTGACCTATAATAGATCACATATTTCCTTTATTGGCTATGTTCAGATGGCCTACACTGGCCTTCCCAAACCCTAGCTCCATTATGTAGCATGATGCCTACCCTGAATAAAGCCATGTCCAACCCAGAGATGTTGGACATGCTACACTTACACATCCTGATTTCAAATAAACACATACTTCACGGACAGCCACCTTTCTAGTACAAGGATCATAATATGCCTGATAGATCCCTGTCTCATACACTTTACATACTCCTGCCATACTATGCATCCCTGTCCGGCAAAGCTGCACATTGCCCCTCTTTGAGACATGATGTGATGACCGCTTGACAAATATATTAGTAACCCTGTGGATCAGTTCTGTGGCACTGCTTGAACTGACCACTGAAAGTTGCCTGTCTGTTAGCTACAGCTACGTAACCTTTCAGCCTAGGCTCATAAATGGCCCAGGGCATATAGCCTACTAGTTCACTATGACCATACATGCTATAGTTGATATCCAACCCTGCAAATACCATCAAGCTAGCCATTGTCTCATGTGTTTCACATGTGCAACACAGGTAATATATGGCAGGATGCTATACTGCTGTACAGTGCCATGTAAATGTATATGGCAAAACACATACATGTAAAACTTTCTGTGAGAAAGTCTGCAGGGTCACAGGTCATGTCCCTTAAGGCTGTGTATGACTATATATGTGACATATATATAGCATTAAGGTCTCTTGCATTAATGTGAACACATCCAGGCATGTGCTGATAGGTAAAGACATCAGTACAGGTAAACAGACATGCCCACATCAAGACAACATCCACATGGAGTATGAGCAATGTCATCACTTGACGCACACATATATGGTGATAACATCAAATCACCAGTAAGTGTCAAATGTGTGTGAATTAAACATGTCAGTGGTGTTAGTGTCATGCAGATTTGCAAAGACATATGTGTAATCATAATAAATGTGATACACATGTATGTGCAGCTGTACTTCTGTACTCCTCTGTGAGTTACTGTGACCTGTCTCCACCGTTATGTCTTCCAGGTATGCCGCGTGTCATGCTGCCACCATACACCCGCATGGAGGATGAAGTCCTCATTCCATACCTCCTTGACAAACATGAAACACTCTTCAGCCATGTGCCACAGGATGCACAGCACTGGGCTGCCCAGTGGGATGAACTTCGCAGGAGGGTAAATGATGCTGGCGGCCACAATCGCACCTATCAGCAGGTGTGCCAACACCGCACTGACCTCATTAGATGGGCAAAACAGCATGCAAACGCAATCACCAGGGAACAAGCTGCAACAGGTGGGGGGGCACTCACCCATCCCCCACTCACACGTACTGAGGAGCTACTGGCCAACCTGGGGACCCTTGTAGAACTCCATCCACAAGCTTTAGCTGGTATTGTGGAGGTGGGTGTCTCACAACCACTGAGCCAGGAGTTGCTTGGTAAGCCACTACTGCACATATAACACAACTATATTTAATATAGTTACATGTGTTACTCTACAATATTTAACGTAACATCATATGCAAGGCATGTATGTACACATGGCACATACTATAGTTTGCTACTCTATGTATGCACAGATGTGCATACTCCATAGTATAGTCTATTGTACTGGCTTATGTGCTAACATGCACATTGCACCCTGTAACTATCACACATGTGTGGATAATGATCTTACTGCTGTAACACTCCTATTTAGGTACCTCTGGCATTTCGCAGAGACAGCAGCCTGTTGCAGGTGAGATTGTTATTATTTATTAGGCTTGATAATGCACAGATCATATTAATTGCATGCTATCTGCCATGTGGCCATTTAACACACGGACACATAATGTATGGTGGTCCTGTTAATATATACAGGTTAGACCTGCAATGCATCACAGTGGTTACCCATGTGGAATAATTGAAGACTATATGAAACACCTACACTAAACCTTACAAACTGCCATTGCCAGATGTGTGGACAGCTATAAATACAATGGTGGAGGTGTGGTTCACTGTAGGGACATGTACTACAGATCAGCATTACAGATGTAGGGAATACAAACAGTACTACACAGAGAGCATATGTGTGCACACACTCTAAATGTTTTGGAGCTGGAGTATGACCAGCCCACAGGATTCACCCTTGTGGATTATACCCTTGCTATGAATGTAACACAATGTCATGTGCTATATGACATGTCCATGACATTTTGTGGGCTGACTGCAACACTGGTTAACTATCCTGCAAAACATGATATCTCACATCCCAAACATACCACCCTTTGTCTGCATAACCCTGTCGTCAGTGGAGCATATGACATCTACGGGTGTATGTCATATGGGACAACACTGACATATGAAATAGATGCCCATCACAACCATTGGACAAAACATGTTTACACATGGCCATGTGAATCAACACACACAGTAGAAGGGATGCACATGTGTGTACACCCTGTTGTACATTGGCACAACTATGGCCTTTGTGTAATAGTGATATTGCAGATGTGACACACTAAACATCATACAGGCCTGTGCACAGCTTGTGCAGGCATGACATCAAACCACCACATAACATATCTTGAATATCTTGAGTGTGTCATGACATGAAAGCTTTTACCTATACAGTATCCAAATACATACATGTGTTGCACAACATACACATACAACCACATCAGGGCACAGATACAGTACATTCACCTTACTGGTATCAGACATCACTGTCATGGTTGCTCCTCATGTGTGTGAGGTACACAGATGGCATGTGGGACATGGAGTACTGCTAAGTTAGCCATGTCTGGGCATAGTTGCCAGGCATCAGCAATATGGTTGCAGATGTGCAGAGGTGTCATCTGTATACCCTTCAGTGACCTGTGTCACACATTCCACATTAGGGTTTAGTGTGTATACACCTCAGTGATGTGGGTCACATTCCACTTTAGATATGTATTGTATCTGAACACAGTCATGGCTATGAATTGTGTCTGTAACTCACACTGTATAGCAATAGTGAAGCCACATGTTGCCCTGCAATGGCTATGCACATCAGCTCAATATGTAGTATATCACTGTATATCTGTAGGGCAGACTGACAACATTGTGTCAGCTGAAGGTCCATGTTAGTATAACACGTCCCTGCATTGGGACAGCACCACCTCACTGTATATTTGAAAGAACACCATTGTGTTAAACATGTATGCATGTCATTCAGCACTTCAGCAGAAAACATGTCATACTACATGTGATTGGCAAGGTCATATGCCACACATCAGGCTGGTGTACTGTTAACCTGTGCTGGTTTGTGGCACCATTGCAAAGTAGGGACAGCCATGTCAAACATGCACATTGTCTGTAGACTCAGCTCAGGGGTAAGAAGAATAATGTTGAACAGACATGCACTGCTTTGGGGGAGATATGTAAGCTAGGGCTCGGGCAAACATAATATTCACTCAGCATACCCTTCTGCTCATGTCCTCCTCACACATAGGGGCAGGGGCCAACACAAAGCATCAGTGGCAAATATACACAGGTCAGCGATGGTCTGTTAAAATGTGGGATTAAAACATGGCAGTGTGGTGCAACGGTGCATAGTGCATGCATTGTGTTGCAGGTTTGGGGCATAACCTACTTACACAAATGGTGCAACACAGGGATGTATGCTAACTACTACTATAATTGTGTAATGTGCATGTCTTTTGCTATAACACATGCATGCTGCTATGTGCAACTCAGGGATGTATGATAACTACCACTATAATTGTCTATCTAAGCTGAATGCCTTCTGCCATATCACATGCATGTTGCATGCTGTTGGGTGCCATATCATGTGTCTCTGTATCTGTCTGTGTTTATCTGTGTCTATCTGTGTCTGTATCTATGTGTCTGTACTGTGATGTATAACTTGTAATGTACAGTTCTTGCCTGCCCCTCACAGGTGTTGATGTAGGTGCATTGCCCTCCTGCAGTCCACCTGATGTTAGTGTCCCCACAGACTCTAGCAGTGATGATGAAAGTATGATTAAGGCACAGGCAGGTTTGTCAGGGGCTGAATCTGTGCCATTGGTTGCCATTCCACCTATGTCCCCCTCATCCCTGCACACAGTTCTCATGCCTAAACATACCCCATCACCAGTGGCCATAGTGGAAGGACAGTTGGCGGGTGGTAGCATGGAACAGGAATGTGTGGAGACTATGGAAGGTGTGCCTGCACACCATGATCCCAGCCAACTGACTGGTGATGTCCCACACAGGCATGTGCCCAGGGCTGCTCATAGGAGGTCTTCCTGCCAACATGCCCCTGCAAGACATAGCACATCAGCTGGTGTCACCAGATGCATGTTTCAGGCTGTAATGGAGGCACAGGCACATGCTGAATGGCACAACAGAGAAGGTCTGAGGGTTCAGAGGGCTGCTGTCCGTTCTTTAACTGACAACATCTAGGCAATTGCAAATTCTCACCAGCATCTTGCAGATGTTTTGGATAGATGATTGGGTGACATGGTGGGAGTCCTTGACCATGGCATGTCAATCCTCGACCATGGAATGTCTGTGCTAGAACATCTAGTGGGAGTGAGGCATCGGGCACGTGGATGTAGGCCAGCTACATCAACTGTTGAAGGTCTACCTGAACATGCTACTTCACATGCCCACTCCCATAGTGGCAGTAGCAGCAGCAGTGCAGCTGGTGCTGTGCTGTCCACACCAGGACACAGCAGGCCACATGTACATGGTTCTGGATGGTCCCAACAGGGACACAGTTCCAGTTTACATGTGTCATCAGACAGTACCCAATCTGGACCTCTGCCTGGTAGTGGCCATGCAACCCCTGGCAGGCGCAGGTCACGTGGCCATGGCCGGACACCGTGAACTGTAAAACCTGCCATGTGCAGTCTGCAGCTGTCAATAATACCCCTGTGTAGGCCAGCCACATGCCAGACCTGTGTGCATACATACACCACACACACCAGAAACAAATGTAGGGCACCTCAACACACACAAGCATAACATCCAGACATGCCCAATGAGATAAAAGGCCCTAACCCACACACATGATGTCATCCAATGGTGCAGCCTAGGCCTCTGGCAAACATTATCACCCTGTGCATATGATGATGCCTGTGCTGCATCACTGTCATCCACACCATCGGTGCAGGGACATGCTCATATGGTCTGATGCACAGAGTGAACATACTAGGAAGACAATTGTAGATTACCATTGTTGAGTAGTGTTGACAGACAGCAGACATACCATGTACCACAGTTTTAGAATGCATTTTGTACTTTTGACAGTATGTATCATGTGTAACAACAGTAACTGTATGTTGATCTTGATGTTCTGCCTTCCTCTTTCAGGTGTAATTTCATGTGCCGGGGGATGTCAGTGTTTTCAGTTAGTGTCCCATTTGTAAATGTAAACTACTCACAGGTCTGTATGACAATACCTGCATGCACTTTGTAGCTTCCACATCACAGTTATAATCTCCCAAGTTTCAAACATGTTTACTGATGTAATGATCCAAGAGCATGATAGCTGTGTGGTAAGCTACTGTGGCCAGAGCCGTCACATCCATAGTGGGTGACATCACAGGTATAGTTACCTGGAGTGGGGAGGAGGTAAAAGAGTGGTTTAGCAGATGACAAGGGTAAAGGCCAGTGGAAAATGTGGTTTCTCATTGAGAAGCAGTAATATGCACTCTCATGACAGGATGCAAATACACATACACACCCACACACTCAGGGATTCACAGACACAGTAACACACCCACACACTCAGGGATTCACAGACACAGTAACACACACTCTGACACACACAGTTGCCAGTATTGGGATGAGAACCTCTGCCTATGTGCAAATCATCATTATAGTACTAAGCAATTACAAGACACGCCACAGAGATTACACATGTACAAGTCATCAGAAGGGCCTAACATCGAGGACATCAACAGGGATACTAGATTGTGGTGAGTGTATGTGGGGAGGGGGGTTCATCAGTAGGCTATGGAACAACAAGCCTCACCCCAGGGCTTACACATTTACAGGTGGTTAGAATGCCCTTCTAAGATTGATGACATCAACAGGGATACTAGATTGCACTGAGTGGATGGGGGGAGGGGGTCTTATCACTTCACTATGGCAAAATACAGCCTCACTCCAGGGACCAGACAGCCATACATGCACACACACACACACACACACACACACACACACACACACACACACACACACACACACACACACACATCTGGTGCCCTAGGCAAAAGGGCTCCATGGTGCCCCCCATGATACCACCTGGTGCCCCCCCATCCTGGTCTACCTGCACCAGATAAATACTGGAAAAACACCCCTGCTACAGCGGTGCCCAAGGTGGCCACCTAGTTGGCCTATGCCTAAGGCCGGCTATGACACACACACACACACACACACACACACACACACTGTGACATTCACAAAGATATACACCTATGTCACACACATGCAGACACTTGACATGTGTGAGATTCAAACCCCTGCCTATGGTTTGCTTTCTACACTTCACTCTGTGCAGATGTCTATAACAGTGTACAGGAGAGTGAAAAACATTTGGGATGTATTCCCCACCATACATGACATATATGGACACACACACACCCACACTTGCCAGTACTGTGAATCAAACAACTGCCTATCTCATGATAGGTATTACACAGTTACAGCACTATTGCATGTGCTACAAAGCATACTGACTCTTTCCTTTGCCAACTGTGCTGATATATGCACAATATATGCACAGGGGAGGTGTTACTGTTACAGGTGTCAAGAGGTTTGCCTTCAGTGTCACCATTACTGCATTCTACGTTATAACACAGGTTATTTTAGGAATGGTTGTAACACACCTGTGAGTTGTCCTCAGTAATCATTCATCTGCAAAGTAGTCCCACCACTTAGTAGTTATGTCCAAACATCTGTCCATAACTAAAGTACATCTTACTGTACTTTGAGCATATCACCATATACACTTGGCAATGTTGAGGCTGCTTTGCAACTACATGATGTAGTAAGACAACAGTCACCTTCAAACATCAGACACTGCACACGCATGGAATCTAAACACACATCAATACATGTACACATATGCAGTCTCCATCAGTAAGTGGACCAGCAGTTCAAGAAGATACATTCCACACCTTCCCCACACCATGTGTGAAACCTAGCTGAGCATTACACCATAATGGATGTTGTATTCATGTACTGGTAGGACACACAGCCACCTTCACTGAGGAGCTAAGTGTACATTTATGCTAAAAGCACATATCAGCAAGACACACACACACACACCAATTTTCCATGTCATGATCCATCCCACAATCTGTTAGTTGACAGTTCCACTGTAAAACCAGGACACTGTAATGATCTACAGTGAGCACATCATATTTGCCACACACACATCATATTTTCCACATACACCTCATGATTACTGGAAGAGTCCCAGCAATGTGCTCTGTTTGAGCTAGGCATTACACTTGTTCAAGCATGTGCGAGGTCTGTGGCTTATAAACATCTCACCCCAGCATGTTCTGGCTATTGTGGTAATAAGGTTAATGTCCAGACATCACACAGCATACATGGCTTGCAACTGTTGACATGGGATATATGTAGGAGCTGTGGGTCACACATGGCTGTACATGTCATGGATATATCACCTGTAACTACTCAGGAACATATAGACCATAGCTGTCTTTCCCCTGAGTCTGTCAATACAGGCCATGTGTGTAGGTCCTACAATCCTGTTATTTGGGTATATTTGTAGGCATTACATTTGGTGGACATGTCTAATGACATACATGCCACATGGATTGTTGTATGATATGATAGGTGTCATGGGTGACCAGTAGAGAGGGAATATTACCTCTGTCAACATACATATCAAACCTTATGTACTGTTAGCATTCAGCCAGCCATAGACCTACCTTACATGTGCATGTGTGTAATGAATGTAGCCACCTGTATGTACAAAGGACAACAACAGGTATGGTATTTTCATGTATGTTGTATGAGTGTGGGATGTACATATCCATGGTAGGTACATCTAGGTCATATCTGACCATGAGGGTGTTGCTTACTGGTGTACAGCAACAGTCAACTGTGTTACTGCTGACAACATCTGAGGGACCCTGGTATGTGTAGAACTGACCTGGTTACAAACAATGATATTATTGCATTGCATAACAAATTATGCAACTGTGTCAGTACATGGGTACTTTGCACAGTTGATGTAGGGCTAGGTACAGTCCACCAGTCAAAGGTTATTTGGTGTTGTACCATAATATTTCATACGACATTTATGGATGTGTGTTGGTAGTCTGAGGACATGGTGGTGGATGTATATGAGGATACAACCTGGAATGCAGCTTTTGCCACTGTCACATGTACCTGACTCATCTGTGATGAATTATGTTGGAGTAGTGGTCTTTACTTGTGAGTAGCCTTTATGAATATGTGGACACCACCACCTGGATTGGTCTGTACCAGTGTAATGGCCCACATGTCTGGATCTGAGTTATATGGTGGTAGTGCTAATGTGCACTACAGAGCCTTCAGCCAGGTGTTCCTCACTGCACAGATGTCAGTATTCCCCATTGTAGGTTCTACATTGAGCAAATGGAGTATGAAAGCCACACATCTAGCACTGGTTAGCATAAGCATCCAATGCAATTGTCTTGTAGGTGTCAGGGTGTTACTTCTGTATTTAGGACATTTGCCTTGGAATGGCACTATATGGGTAAATGCGACCTAGGTATTACCACACTCCCTTGAATCATGGATGCATGTGATCTGTGACAAAGGCTTGTCTTCTTTCAGTCATGTCATCCCGGAATGACAGACACTGGGCAACCTCATAATTACAGCAGGACATTGGCTCATTGTTTTGGTCAAGCAGTTGCCACTCATACCATGACATCAGTGCGAGTGGCAGTACTGTGCTTGGTATCAAATGCTACATCTAAGGTGAAGGACAGCAGCAGATGTTGTGTAGATGACAAATGTCATGTCATCTTGACACCTGCACCTCAGTACCATTAGACAACGGGGCTCACATATTATGCTTCCAAATGCCACTGTTCCAAGTATAATGCCACTGTCCACAACCTGATATCAATGTATGCCTTTCAGGGCAGCAATGTGTGTGACACATGCTGTACTTTGTGTCCACCTATGTGTCCCAGTTAACCAATTGTCTGTCACTTCCACACATGCATGACTGTGTATACTTCACATATATATGGCAGTACTTTATGTACATGTATGCATGTGTATCACACAGCACAGATGCAGCTATATCATTTATGGGCCACATACAAGTATCTGTTAGTAAACCTGTATGATGTGCATATATACTGACAGTTAAGATGTACATAGCTGTAAACCTGTGTGTTTAAAATAGGAGTCCATTACAATGTGTTCTGTACGTCTAAGTGTATGAGCATGCCTGCTGTGGCCTTCTGTGGTTAGAATCAGAGTGCATCCCAAACAGCCCTGCGCTACTAAGTGTATGAGCGTGCCCACTGCCACCTTGTGTAATTTGAGTCAGTGCATCCAAACAAACCCTTTGTTTCTAAGTGTATGAGCATGCCCAGTATAACCGTGTGTAGTTGGAGTCAGAGTGCATCCCAAACGGCCCTGTGCTACTAAGTGTATGAGCATGCCCACTGTCACCTTGTGTAATTGGAGTCAATGCAAACAAGTCCTGTGATTCTATGTATATGAGCATGACCACTGTAGTAGTTGTCCATTCCACAGACGGGCATACTCAAGCTTAGGTTTTGTTGTGCTACAACTATACTTCTCAGGCCAACCTATGATTTACCTGCAGATGATGTGTTTTGTTTGTGCATACAGGTTGTAATGGACTCCTACTTTAAGCACACAGGTTTACAGCTATGTACATCTCAAATGTCAGTATCCCTGTTGATGTCCTCAATCTTAGAAGGGCATTCTGACTACCCCGAAATGTGTAATCTCTGTGGTGCATCGCGGAACTTCATAGTACTGTAATAGTGATCTGTAGATAGGCAGGAGTTATGATCCCACCACTGGCAACTGTGTGTGTGTCAGCAAATGCCTGAGTGTGTGTGTGTGTGTGTCTGCATCCTGTCATGACAGTGGGTTTTATTGCTTTCCAAACAGAAACCACCTTTTGCATTGGCCTTTATCCTTGTCATCTTCTAAACCACCCTTTTCCCCCCTCCCCACTGCAAGTAATTAGTCCTGTGATGTTACCCAGCTCAGAAGCAGAATCAGATTAAGTGTAATTGTATGGGTTCTGTGGCACATACCCCAACTGCATACCACTCTACTAGTTATCTTTACATAGGCAAGTCTTTTAAGCACAATACTGGCAAGTGTGTGTGTGTTTGTGTATGTAACTACCCTGTAGTCAGGCATACACATGTGTTATGTCTTTTAACATGCTGCACACCATGGTAGTCATCTGTGGTGAGTGGAGTCTGCAAATGATTACATAGTTAGGAATAAAAAAGAATAGACAGTCAAGAATGACTACTGTTGGGTATGTTATTTTCCTGTGCCACTGTCGAGCAGTGACACAGAAATGGTCCCCGGGGTGTATTTCCATACCCATCATTCCCCCACCCAAACTCCACAATCCCCAGGGTATATTTCCTTAGCCATCATTCCCCACCCCAAACTCCACATACACAACAACCATCCCTTCTCTGGTGAACTGACTAAGATTTAGATGTTATAATACAAGAGTTGCCTCTGTTTTGTGTACACATCAGTTCCTTTTGAACCCTTCTGTGTCACAAAGGGTGTTCAAATGTGTATGTGTATATATATATATATATATATATATATATATATATATATATATATATATATAATATGGCTATAGCTGTGTCTGTGTATATGTATATATATATATATATATATATATATATATATATATATATATATATATATATATGTGTGTATGTGTGTGTGTGTGCGCACATCCCATAAGTGCATATATGTATTTAGTATTTATTTATAACAGTTGTACATATGTAGACTTGTCTATGTTGTTTCACAGAGTACAGTACTTTCAAAGGTACTGTACATATGTACACAAAGTGACTGTCCCATTTGTTTTCCGTACTGTAGAATACCTGTAGTAAAATGTTTATTCTAAACACCATGAAACATGTACACAACCCAGATGGCTTAGTGGTAAGTCCAGTGACTATGATGTGCATGGTCCAAGGTTCAAGACCTGCAAGGGTTGTTAATAATGTCATTTAGGACTGAATAAGGCAGTTGTAAGTGGGTATGAATGTGTTTCCGTGACAGTAAGCAGCAGGTACACACAGTTAAAAGACATGTTAAACGTGTGGTACACTTGAAATGCCCTTCTTGGGTAATCCTGCTGATGTCATTCATTGTGACATACACCTTTGGGGAAGAAGTACTTCAGTAATGTCTGTGGCGCATACTATAACTTGCTGTAGTATAATAAACTAGTTAGGAAGGTATTCAAATACCAGATATGACGTGTGTGTGTCTGACTTGTATCCTCTGTAGTAGTGGTTGTAAGTGTGCGACACCTGTGGGTAAGGTGAAGGGGGTTTTGCATATATTTTATGTTGGCCATATTCTATATCACAATGTCAACCATACAGGGATAACAGATGTACATTAGCTGTGAGGCTGGGGTGCAAAGCCATACCCATAGATGTGACATCAAGGCCAGCCAATCACAGTTAGCAAACCCACTATTACCCAGAGCACAGACTCAACCCATGTGTCATACGCACACACATGCCTAGGCAACAGCCAATATGTGGGTAGTACACTGAATATTAGCCAATGATAGTAACTATGCAGTGATAGCAGTGGGCTACAGAGGGCATGTCACCCTGCCAATCTGTCCAATATGCACGTACATGCCCACAGTGCACCTCCACCAATTTCCCCAATGGACACCTGCACCACCTATGGTGCCTTCACATGTGACTCCCAACGGACATACCATGCCTAACAACATGCTTACAACTGCTTTACAGTGCCTTAATCACTCTGTATCCATTGGCCCTTGTTCTGCCTAGCAACAAAATAAACAACCTCTGCTAGGCTTGAACCCAGGACCATGCACACCATAGCCAAAGTGATTTATCTCAAAGCCATCTCTGATATGCATAACCCTGCTGTATTCACAAACATATCATCTGGCCCAGTCATTCGACAGTACAGAGTATGTATACTAACATGCAGATGTATGTGTGTGTGAAAATATATTAATGTCTACACAGATACAAATGTATATATATATATATATATATATATATATATATATATATATATATATATATATATATATATATATATTTATATATAGAAAGAGAGATAGTAATAGAGAGAGAGGGAGAGATATATGGATATAGATATATATATATATATATATATATATATATATATCTATATATATATATATATATATATCCACATATGTGTAAGCAGATATGTATATCTATATAGGTATATACGAACATACATCTGTAGATAAGGTGGGAACATAGCAGAAACATATATGTCCACGTGTACCATGAATGGGGTTGACAAGCACAAACAACATACATCATGCACGAATAGGTATTCCCCCCACAACAAAACATGGCTGACCTGCAATACACTACCAACTGTTGCAGATCCCATAACCAGGACCTTACACAACAAAGCCACAAGATGTTAACAGTACCACATCCCATCTGTATGATATCAGACTGGTATCAGTAACATATCATGCAGTACAGTCAGGCTCATAATGACTCCCATTTTGCAGTCATCTGTTACCTTTGTTAGCCAGAGTCCTGTACTGTTGGCCTGTACTACAGAAATGTAGAATTCAAACAACAGTTGTCCCAGGACTGAACCCTGAAGTACTCCACCTGTCACTTGTCTGGGGATGGATTTGGAGACAGTTACACCTACAGTTTGGGTTCTATCTGTAAGCCATATGGCAAACCATTGAGTGGCATAGGGATGTATGGCTGTATTAGTGTGTTAATCTATGTTTCCAGATTGGTGTATGGTATTGAAGGACTTGGCGAGGTCCACATTGGCATTGTGGACTGCCTTACCCTCTTCAACAGCTATGCAGACTGAGTCAAAGCAGACAATCTATTTTAAAAGGCAAGACTGGCCCTCCATGAGCCCAATCTGTGTGGCGTCCAGTGTTTGAGGGTTGCCAATGTCTGTGTTCCAAACTTCCCTGATAATGCATTCCATGGCCATGCAGATCAGGCTCATCACACTGATGTGACAGTAGTTCCAGGGATCCAAGGTGGATCTCCCCTTGTGGAGTGGGATAACTGCAGCTGTGCGCCACTCAGTGGGCACCAGGCCTGATGCGAGCTTATGATTACACGTGACAGTCTGGTCCCATGGATGATGTATTCTTAGCTGTGGATAGTGTGGTTTCTGCCTGTGTGGTCGTGAATACTGGCCAATGGAACTCTGTTCATATTGCCATTGGCCCTTTTGGGGGTGAGAGGGGGTGACTGTGGCACTAAACCAATCCGCCAGGATATTGGCACAATCCGTGGGAGCAATCTATGTAATGCCATTCTGTTGTAGTTCAGAGCACATCTCAGCTTTGCCTGTTAGATTCAGGACATAACTATAGAATGGTGTGTGGTTGTCTGTGGTATCTGTGGTAATTTTAGTGACATAACCAGCTTTAGAGGATTCCATGGGGGATCTCAACATTTTTCTGTGGTTGATAAGGGAGATGTTTGCATCCTTGGAGTATCCTTTTTGCTTCATCAGTGTAAACCTTCTGTTGGATACTCTGTCAATGGCAGGAGACCACCAGACTGGCTTGCTTATTTGGGAGGTGAGCACTGTGGTTCCATGTGGGATGTCAGGAATCATGCACAAGTGGATGTGATCATACAGTATCTTAGTACGGGATTCATCTGTAGAACTGTCAGCTCCTGTCTCCATGGGTGTGAAAAACATTGTCATTTCTGCCTTGTGTAGCAGGAAGCTGGCTTTGGGAAGGTCTTTTATGGACAACTGTATATACATTCCTTTCACATGTTCACTTTGATTAGCCTATACTGGGATTACTGTGGTGAAACCTCAGTCTCATGTACTGTTGTGATGGCTTAGTGGTTAGTTACTGTGACTGTGATGCACATTGTTCTGGGTTCGTGACCTGCAAGGCTGGGGTATTTTTGTCTGGCCAGGACAGCAATTAATGCATACAGACTAATTGTGGACATTAGGTTAGTCACACAATACAATTCAAATGCCCTACACTGGCAATCCTGCTGATGTCAATCACTGAGGAGTACACCTTTGGGGAAAAGAGTACTCCAGCAATCTCTGTGGTGCATGCTATAAGAATGTAATGCTATAATGTGATACAGAACTCTATTATGGGTTCTAGTCTCACACATGGGAGTTGTGGATTCTTTGGTGTCTGTTCCTATGCCTGTGTAGAGAGTGCTGCATGTTTGACTAGTCACACTCACTATGATTCATTGGCCCTACCTTGGCAATCCTGCTGATGTCACCCACCTAGAAATACACCTGTGAGACTACTGTAACCCAGTAATCTCCATAGCGCATCCTGTAACTGCATAATGCTGTAGTGTGATAAACTAGTTTGTTAGGTGTTCAAATCCCTGACTTGCTAACTGTGTGTATGTCTCTCTGCCTGAGAAGGAAACAATGATTTTTTAGAGTGCTCACACTCCTTACAATTCATATACTCAACTTTGGCAAGGCTGCTGATGTCACCCACCTAGAAATACACCTCTGGGAATGCTGTAATCCAGTAATCTCTGTAGCGTGTTGGGTAACTGTGTGCTGCTAGAGTGTGATTTAGAACTGTGGTAGGGTTCCATCCACAAACATGGCAGTTATGTATGTTTTGTGTGTGTTTCAATGTCTCGCAGGACATTTACAATGCCCTACTTTGGTAATCCTGCTGATGTCATTCCTTGTCAAATACACCTTTGAGGAATGGGTGCCCTAGTAATCCCTGTGGTGCATCCTATGACATCTCTATGCAGTAGTATAATACAGATCTTGGTCATGGGTTCTATACCAACACATGTCAGGTGTGGGTGATTTGTATGTGTCTCACTGTTTTGTGAGCAATGTATTTTAGGCTACTCACTTGCAGAAAATTTGAAATGCCCTACTTTGGTAAACCTGCTGATGTCATTCCTTGTGAAATACACCTTTTGGGATGGGGTAGCCCAGTAATCTCTGTAGCATGTGCTATAACTGTGTAATGCTGTAGTGTGATAAACTAGTTAGGTAGGAGCTCTATTCCGAGACATGGCAGGTGTGTGTTTGTGTTTGTCAGTCATATCCTGTGTGGAGGTGGCTGTGAGTGTCTAACCACTGGACATGTTGAGGGGCGGGTTTTGTTGTTTTCCTATATGGTGGCCATATTACATGTCACAATGTCCACCTCACGAGGATTACAGATTTCAATCAGCCAAGAGACTGGGTTGGCAAGCCATACACCTACATCTGGCAAAAGGCCTGGTGAACAAAGTAAGCAACCCTATTATTACCCAGAATACGGTCTGAATCCATGTGTCATACACAAACACACTTGCCTAGAAAAATCCCACTATGTTGCTAGTAGCCTGCACATTGTTGACAGATAGTAAGCATGGTGTGATTGCAGTGGGCTGCAGAGGCCATGGCACCCTGTCCACCAGTACAATAGGCACATGTTGTTCCCCACCGGCCACCTGCAACATATGTGGTGCCATCAAATGTGATCCACAAAGGACATACAATGCCTTACACACATTCCCTGTATGGACAGATGCCACTGACACCAGGGAATACCTGTATCATGCTATCAATGTAGGTGCAGGGTCAACCTGCTGTCTGTTAGCAGGTCCTGCCACACCTGGCCAGGATTGGCACATATGATGATAACAGTCTGTGTACATAACATGTGCCAGGCAAACCAGGTACACTTAAACATGTCACTGTACATTAATGTGGGACGTGTACATTCCAAGCAATGTCCATGTCAAGGACTATCAAACACAGACATGGCATGCATTGCAAAGCAATGGCCACACACAATAGTAACCAGGATGACAGGACAGTTAATACAATACCCATCTGTGTGGGACATTGCAAACGCTACACCCCTCAACCACACTGCAGACCATTGCCAGGTGGCCTGATGCCAAGGATTACCCCTCACCCAGCCTTGTACAGCCATCTTGCACAGCCAACCACTACACACCCATGAAGCAATGCACACATCCATGTCAGTGCTGGCACCTTGTGTCTGCATGTGGGTATGATGTTCCCAACCACAGTCACACCCAGTATAACTCCCATTGGTATACTGACTGATGTCAGACATGTTCACATGCCCTAGCCCATAGAACCTCAGGATAACCCCTGTGGTGCATGTAATACCTGTGCATTACTGTAGTGTGGCAAACTAAGTAGTTAGGAAGTGTATTTGTGAGCCTGCCAAAGTGTGCCAATGTATCTGAGTCCCTTAGAGAGTGCAGCTGTGTTGACAATGGCATCTGTTCATGTGGACAGCCATGTGTGCTACACCTAATGTATGTCTACTATAACTCTGTTGCAGATGTCGCTCACCAGCACACATATATGTTCTTACAGCACACCAAAATGTCAGCTATGTGGCACATGGTGTAACTGCATGCCCTTGTAATAATAGTGGCTAGTCAGTCAGGGGGTTGAACCCCTGTACTGGTAGGTGTATGACAGAAGATGCTTAGGTTTTAGCCTCCCAGCTTTTCTGTGATGTACTTTGCTTCTGTCTGTCCCTCCCACACACTCTCTGGTAGATGTGGAGATGTACACCTGCTCAGCAGCAGCTTGTGTTTTGTAAGTGATGGTCATGATCAGGTGACGGCCTCTGCACCTGTTGCAGTCCTTCTCTAGCTGATTGCATGTGGAACAGCTGTGGTGACATTCCCATAGCCAATTGCATAGAAACACAGTACAATATCTTTGAACATCATGTTGGTGTTTGCCTATTACAGTCACTGTGAGTGGAACCTGGATCTGGTGTTAGGTAAACAGCATCACAGCTGAAATCTGGATATTCCTCAAACAACATACACTGTGGAAAATACCCTAAAGACAGGAGGGTGATGTGCCAGACATGACTACAGCGTGTAAGTGTGGCTATGCTTCATTCAGACTACTGCCAGTTTAACAGGTTGTGTGTGGTAATGGCTAGTCTGCATGTTTTAATAACTAACAACACAGTGCTCTGTTTGTGATGAAACCCCCATCTGTAGGGTCATCTGTGGACTGGTCAGTGTGTGGAACCATTTATTTCTTGTGTTACTCACAGAACACACATCTGTGAACTGCAGAAGCACAGTGTGAGGATTGCAGTCAGTACACGGTGACAGTGATAAGAGTTACTGACATCGCATCCCTTATTGGACATATTTCAAATGAAACAGTGGTATGACAGTCACTGTCTGAGGTTATCACAGTGACATGCCAATAATGGGCCACAGTTCATAACTGCAGTCACAAGTGATCTACGCTTTGGGCAGATGTCATGCAGTATATATGCATGTGTTGTGCTCCCTCTGCAAATGTATGACATCTGTTGTCTTGGATTAATGGTAATATCTATGCATGCTGTTATAAGTAATCCTGAATGCTGTTGACTATTACTAAGCCTTATCTGTGTTAAAACTGCAACACCATAGACTGTATGGGATTGCAGGTCCTGGCGGAACCACCTGTCCCTCTTCAGCTGGCCATGGCACTGGGCACCAGCACGTCTGGGGCCCAGCCTTGGACCTCCACCTTTGTTGGCTCTGCACCACCTTCGGGTGGAACCACCACTGAGGATGGGGCCTGCCCCCCCTGGGAGCAGGTCCAGACAGGAACTTGTCAGCCATCATACGGTCCAGGCCGTGGTGTTTAAGGAGATCACTAAGAGGTTTTGAGGCCAGCTACGCCAGCTCAAGGGCAGAGTAGCACAATTAGAGGGTGAGCCTGTCCCTCCTAGACAGCCCCCAGCACAACCACCTTTGGGGCTGTGAAGGTGCAGTGGTGGCTGCCCATGGGTGTGGACCTCCGTCCCACTGTTTCCATTTGGGGGCTCATGGGCTTGTGACTGCCAAACACCCCTCCACACTCAAGGTGTTCTCCCCCCACATGTGTCATATACTGCCCCTGTATGCTGTCTTGTCTGTCATCCTAGCCAACCTATCCTAAACAAGCATACCTACTCTCCTTCTCCAACATCCCATTCTCACCTTACAAAAATGGAAACAAAAGGCCAATCTGTTCCCAGAACAACTTTTGCCCCATACATAGCTGTCCATTTCACACACATGTCCACTGGACACATGTAACCTTTTTAATTTGCATCACAACATACTACTGTTGTCCTCACCCCTCTCTCAGGCATACGATCCTGGTATGCACATGAATCCTAAAGGTTCCAGGTACACGTGATGCAGACAACCGCAGTGTACACACGGCACTACCGGTCCCTCTATGGTTACCCCATTTAACTTTTAATGATGATGATGTTGCACACAGCACCTTGGAAGAGTACTGTTTTCACATTATGATTTGACATGAACTGTTTTGTTAATGTAAATAAAATGCTCAAAGTAATGTATTTGGGCAATGTACAAATGTTTGCATGTATTAATGTCACATGTCTGTCTGAGGGGGTCTTGATATTACATAGGACAACACCATTACATAATACAGGAGTTGGTGTTTTCCTTTTCATTCTTTTTTAATGCTTTGTTGTCACATGGTTTGTTCTTGATATATCTATATATATCTATATCTATATATGCATATATATATATGGACATAAACACACACACATACATCTACATAATGAAATACATTTCCTATACTGTTGAATGACTGTGCTGGATGATATGTTTGTGATAACATCAGATGTCTGTATATTTGCCATGGCTTAGTAGTAAATCACATTGGCTGTGGTGTGCAGGGTCCTGGTTTCAAGCCTTGCAGAGGCCATTTATTTTGTTGCTGGGCAGAACAAAGACTGTTGGATACGGAGTGATTAAGGCACTTTTAAGCAGTTGTGAGCGGGTGTGCACGGGTTTGCGTGATGGTAAGCAGTGGTTACTTTTGGTTACAGTTCCTTACACTCAGTTACCTTCTTGATTGCTTAACCTGTGTAGGCAGTGCTTACCCCCGCGCAAACAGGCTGAAACCCACTCACTGTTGCTTAAAAGTGTTTACTCCCACTTACCCCCACGCTAATTTCTTTAAAGGAAAAGAAAAGAAAAAAGAGGTGATAGGAAAGTGGTGAAAAAGGGGCACAAAGAGGGAAAGACAGTAGGCAAGGTAGCTAGGGATGTGCAGGAAGGGTGTAGGGAAGGTCCATAGCTGTCCATTTCTTCTACAGCAATGGCTGTGCATATGCAATAAATTTGGTAGTACATTTGGACACTCGCAACTCTGAGAGAGGGGTGAGGACAACAATAGTATGTTGTGATGCCAATTAGAAACATTTATATGTGTTCAGTGGCCACATGTGCGAAATGGACAGCTATGTATGGGGTGTGCTTTTTTTGCGGGAACAGATTGCGCTTTTTTTCTTTTATTTTTAGGTGAGAGTGGAATGTTGGGGAAGGAGAGTAGGTATGATCAGGGAGGATAGGTTGGGTAGGATGACAGACAAGACAAACAAGATGTGTACAGGGGCGGTATATGACACATGTGGGGGGAACACCTTGGACGGGGAGGGGTGTTTGGAAGTCGCAAACCCATGAGCCCACAAATGGACACAGTGGGACTGAGGTCCCGACGCATGGGCAGTCATCACTGCACCTTCACAGCCCAGAAGGTGGCTGTGCTGGGAGCTGTGTAAGAGGGGCAGGCTCACCCTCTAGTTGTGCCACTCGGCCCTCAAGCTGGCATAGGCTGTCTCAAATCTCCCTGTCAATCTCCCTATGCACCACGGCCCAGACCATACCACGGGTGACAGGTTCCTGTCCGCTCCCGCTGCCAGGGGGGGCAAGCCCCATCCCCTGTGGCAGTTCCACCCAAAGGTGGTGAAGGGCCAATGGATGAGGAGGTCCCAGGCTGGGCCCCAGATGTCCTGGTGCCCGGTGCCATGGCTAGCTGAGGTGGGACAGGTGGGTCCGCTGGGACTTGCCTTCCTGTATGAGCTATGCTGTTGCATGTTTAAGGCAGATATGGGTTAATAATAGTCAACAGCATTCACGATTAGTTATAACAGCATGAATAGGTGTTCCCATTACCCAGGGCACCAGATATAAAATAGTTGCAGAGCAGGCAGAACACATGCATATATGGGTAAACAGTGGCCATTACAACAACATGCAGGCTTCATTGATGGCAACAAGCCACCAATATGGGAGTATTTTAACATGGCACATGCATAGAAACAAATGTGAATCTTTATAAACCAATGGGACATATGTCCCAACAAAGTTTAGGAGTGTAGACATACCAAATGAGCTTTATAAATCGGTTATTTTTGCACATATGGTAGGGGTGAGAGAGAGAGTTCAATTAACAATTAATAAATCCTTGTAGTTTTCACAATATCCGTAGTCACGGCAGTGGTCTGTCCCTTACATGTATTATTACACTACCCAATGGCGTAATATTGTACAATGGTATGTTTGTAGATTAGTATGTACGGGACCTGTGTCTTACATACAGATTTGACAAGATGCAGGTGTTAATGCAACATGTTTTGAGACTGCTCTCATACACTTTGGGTGAGATGCTGGGATGACAGGTATGTTTGCATGTACATTCTCTGACTATGTACAAGTCTGACTATCAGTTATATGTCATTAACAGCTGCGTACATTCCTTGGATCATCACACTAATTTGTCAGGGGAACAAGGCAAAAGGCAAGTGATGTGGGTCATTTATTAGGACATACTGGGTAGATTGGAACAGTTGAGGGTATGAATATGCATACCACTCTCTATTTGAGCATTCTAGCAGAATCTGTACAGTTGTTAAGTGTAAATATGCATACAGATTTCTCTCTGAACATTCTGACAAACTGTGTGCAGTTGTGTGGAATGATTATACATACAACTTACTAGCACTCCTAGGATCCAAAGCCCTGCTGTGTGTGACAAAAGTATTACAGTTAAGATCACTGTACACTATGCTATCAGGCAATTGTTGTGAGGCTTTGCAATGTACTTTGTCTAATATGACTGACCTGTTTGCACTTCCACCATTGTTATATAGCACTTCATACACATTTTATCTGCATACCACAGTGTGGGTAACACTGCTTACTACAACAGTACTATTTAATAACTGCAACAGTACAACATATGACTGCAGAGTAAACAGAAGCAAAGCAGGGGTTACACCTTTATTCGCAGCATATTACACAATTCTGTATACTGGTAAAACACTTTCTGAGGCTCTTACATTTATTTGTTATGACAGTACATGCAGGCTATTTACTAACCTGCCTCGGGATGCATCCTTTGCAGCCCAGCATCATAGGCTTGCTGGTTTACAGCACACTCATCTGCACCTGCCAGAGAAGCACAGTGATATTTAACCATACCTATCCATAGTATACACAAGCTAGGCAATTATTAACTACATAGTGGAAGGAGTACTTACTCAGTTCTGGGGCATTCTGCATCTGCCTTGCTTCCTGGATCCACTGTTCCAGGATATTCCCCCTCTACTGCTTCAGGTCTGCATGGTGGTGCCTGAACTGCTCACCAGTCCGGGGGATACCTATGGCACTAGTGAGGTCATGGGCGAGACTGTCCCAGGTCTTCATTTTGTACTGCGAGCCCTGGTACTGGCCCTGCAGTAGTCTCCTGTCATGGTGCTTTACCAGGAGCCATACCATGAATTTGGACTCCTGGATGCCCCAGCACTGTGCTGTAAAGTGAGTGCCCTCTCCCACTCCAGCCATTCTGCCTGCAGGGGGATGCTACAACCAGTTATGAGACATATTCCCACCTCTTCAGTTTAAGTAGGGCCAGATTCCCGCACTTTTCCGTAATTGGCCAGTTTCGAAAAGGCTAAGCTATGGGCACATCTGCTTACTTCAGGTTGGCACTGCTTAAAGAGGTGTACCTGTCTGCATATTGTATTGGCTTCCCTGAACATTGCTTACAATTACTTAGTTGGGCTGTGCTGCGGTTAGCATTGCTTATTGGTTATCTAGCATTATATTTGCCTTTTGTCAATGGTGTTTTATTCATTACAGGTTATATATGTGTCTGGTATCTGCGATTCATGTGTACATACATTGTATGGGGTCCTAGGGACTTCAAAACTTTATTACAGTGACACCTCAACTCTATATTTACTGCAGTACTCCAATTCACATATTTATGGTCTGTGGCGGGTTATAGAACATCACAATATACATAGATTCAGTTCACATGTTTGATTTGATTTTCCTGTGATGAGAATTAGTTTGCTGATACCTCCTTTATATGTATTGCTATGATGGCTTAGTGTTAACTACTGTGACTGTGATGTATAGAGTCTTCAGTTCTAGCCCTGTAGAGGCTGTTTATTTTGTTGCTGGGCAGAACATGGTATGTTGGGTACAGAGTGATTAAAGCACTTTAAAGCAGTTGTGAGCAGGTGTGTGTGGGTTTGCATGGAACAAAGCAATGCTAAACTCCGGTAACAGTTTCTTACACTCAGTTAGCTTCTACTTTGCTGAATCTGTGTAGGCAATGCATACCCCCACGCAAATGCACTTACACGCTTACTGGTGCTTATATATGCTTACTACTGCTTATTTATGCTTAAACCTGCTTACTAGTGCCTTATTCATTATGACACTGACACTTCACTCCAGTTCACTTTTATTTGTTATTATGAAGGTTATATAGCAGACGAATGTCAAATATGTTCATATACAGATTACCAATAGAAAATGGTATGTGTTGCAGTGGGATTTGAACCAGGAATGTCTGGTTGTTAGGTAGATGCTCTAACCACTACACTATTGCTGTGCTGCTTCATTCGCATACATAACCATATGCCCATGGATCCTAGTTCCCCAAACACCCATCCCAAAACTTCACTGACACAGCAGTCATCCATTCTCCAGTTGGATACATGGTGTATCCACACCACTACACATTGACCACTCCCTACTCCTGTAGACCCATCCCATGGGTGGACTCACTCCATGTATCCTCAGATATCCCAACCTTTTAGTCCACAAACATTGGTGAAATGAGTGACCAATAGGACACTATTCGCAATTTTTGGGTTGTCCCACCTGGGACACACATGCCTTTATTTCAAGATTAGACTCTATACTTCATTACATCATTACTACCATTAACAAGACACTACAATAAATTAATAACTATGACTATGTGATAATGCACAAGTTACACATGAAAGCTAGTAATGTACGAGTTCGGCAAAATTATATTACAAATAGGACCGGTTTAGTGATTGGCGTTGCCGTAGCAGGCAGATCACAGGAATGATTCCACTATTTCATAGTGAGAAAGTCCTCACATTTTATTTTTTGAGAACAGCATTGACTTCAGACAAAGTACACACTTCTGCATTTTTGCAGATTTGTCCCTTCCTCTTATGCACAAACTATTATTCTAGCTACTGTTGAGGTTTGTAGGGGCACATTCATGTTATTTATGTCAGAAAAAGGAATGAATGTGGTACGGGGAATGTACTTCTACATATAGATGTATGTATGTGTGTATGCATATATACTTATAACAAACTCGCTGACCTCCACGAGGCAGTCCAATTAGAACCAGGTCATCCAACCCTGACACGCCTGGATCCATAATTTCATACCCATGGTTCCTCCACCCCACCCGAGTTCGACATACATGTAAACTATCCATTCTCCGGTTGCTATCACGGCCATAACACATCTCCACACATTGTCCTCTCCCCAGCGTTACAGACCCTACATGTATGTCGTCCCAACCCATGTATCATCAGGCTCTCCCACCATTTGATCCTTGAACATACCTGCACTTGCTTGTGTAATGGTCGGAAGTCCACACAACCTAGCAATTTTTGGGTAGTCCCACCAGGGCCTACCCTGTTATTGTTTGTAAAGTAGACTTAGCAGATTGAAAGTGTTACTCCCACTGGTAGTATCCTGCCTGTGGTGTGAGTAGCAGTGATTTGCTCACCCCTGCCCAGCTTGATATGACATAAGGTGGCAGCACTACATAATACTGGAGTTGCTGTTGATTTCCTTCTCATTCTTTTTGTATGATTTACTGTCACGATGTTCATTCTTCATAGATATATATATATATATATTTATATATATATATATATATATATATATATATATATATATATATATATATATATATATATATAATATATCTGTACATACACATGCACATACATCTACATAATTATATACATTTCCTATGCTGTTGCATGACTGTGCTGGATGATATGTTTGTGATGACATCAGAATTATGTATATCTGCCATGGCTTAGTGGTAAATCACATTGGCTGTGGTGCCCAGCTTCCTGGGTTTGACCTTTGCCAAGGCCATTTATTTTGTTGCTGGGCAGAACAAGGGCCATTGGATACAGAGTGATTAAAGCACTTTTAAGCAGTTGTGAGTGGGTGTGTGCGTGTTTGTGCGATGGTAGGCTGTGCTATCTTCTGATTACAGTTTCTTAAATTCAGTTAGCTTCTACTATGCTTAATGTGTGTGGACACTGCTTACACCAGCACAAATGCACTTAGACTTGCTTACTAGTACTTATATATGTTTACTACTGCTTATTTGTGCTTACACCTGCTTACTAGTGCCTTATTCATTATGACACTACCACTTTGATTAAATGATATTAGTTAAACATTTCATGCAGTACTCCAGTTCACATTTGCATGTTATTATGTAGGTTATACAGCAAAAAGATGTATCAATATGTTCATATACACATTCCACATGGAAAATGATATGTACTATAGTGGGACTTGAACCATGTATGCCTGTTTATTAGGCAGATGCTCTAACCACTACACTATTGACATTAACATTAGTTTGGCATGTTTTTTTCTATTTGGATGATTTTGATGTGCAAGCTACGCTAAGCAGAGGGCAGCAACACGCAAACATGCTACGCTTCATTAACACTTTCAATAATGAAGCAATACAAATGTAAAATAGGGACACAGGGAATGTAATTGTGATATTTTATTTATTTATTTATTTATTTGTTTATTTATTTATTTACATTTGTTGACCGGTAGAGTCTGACTGGACACAGGTCCGTTTTCAGCTGAGGCCCAGGGAGAAAAGCTGCACATTAAGTATTATTTGCATTATACAGTTAAAAAACATAACATTTAAATATAGACATTAGTCCAGTTAAGGACACAAGACAAGAAGAAAACAGATGTAAAACAGCTGTAGAACATAGTACAATTTTAAAATATGGTGACATATACAAAACATGGTTACAAATGTAGTTGAGATTCATCAGTGAACAATTGATACAATCTGTTTTTGAGGTACATAACAGCCATTAGCAGTTGTTGCTACAAGAAGTTAGTATTATGTGGTAGGTAGCTGGGAACATGAGTAGCCAAGCTTGCTAAGAGTAGGTTGTTGATAGGGTGCTGAGAGAGGTAGTGGGTGGGGGGAGTGGATGATATTAGGGGGGGGGGGGTTGCATGGGCATATCTGGCAAGTTTTGAAGTGTAATTTTAGTACGGATTTAAAGTGGGTGCAAGAAGTTACAGAGGTAATTGAGGATGGGAGGGAGTTCCAGAGTTTGGCTATAGTGCAGGAGAATAATGCTTCTCCAGCAGAGTTAATGGCTCCTGTGACCTGTAGGAGGTTTTTGTGGCTGGATCTTAGTGGTCTCGTGGTTATGTAGGGTTGGAGTAGATTCTGAAGGGATGGGACTTTTAGTGGTTGGTTTATTAGTTTGTGGGCAAGTGTGAGTTAGTATCATTGAAGGAGGTGGGGGAGCTCTAGCCAGCCCAGTTCTGCTAGTGAGAGACAGTGGTGAGTACGGTAGGAAGCCCCTGTGGTGAATTTGGTGATTTTGTTGTAGCAGGTTTTGAGCTGATTTAGATTGCATTGTCTCGTTTTATTTAGGAGGTAGGAACAGGAGAGAAAGAGAAGCTAGTTGGGAGATTATTAGTTCTAGTTGATGGTATGGGTTTATGGGGGGTTGTGTTGTCTAGCTAGTGATAGTACGGTTTGTGTGAAGTGATTGTTGAAAGAGGTAGTAATGTTTTCAGAGGAGTGAGTTAAGTTAGGAGTGGGTGTACTTACTTTACCTTGGTGGAAGATGGAGTTTATTGAGGACCAGAATTTTTGGGGTTATGTTGGGAGGAGGTAAGGGCAGACTGGTAGTATTGGATTTTGTCCTGTTTTATAAGCTTTTTGGTTCTATTGCGTAGTTCTAAGAACTTTTGCCGAGTAGAGGGGTTTTTGGTTTTGCGCCAGTCGTCCCACGATTTATCCCTGTTTTTCATTTCAGACTTTGTGTTTTTTGTAGCCATGGGGATTGTTGGGCTCTAGTTCGGGAACGTCTTATGGGGGCATGGTAATTAAGGATGCTTAGGAATGTTTTATTAAAGTAGTCAACTGCGTCATCTAGTTTGAGGCATTTTACAGGTTGCCAGTTACAGTCTTTTAGGGATGAGCTGAATGAGAGAGGGTTGAAGTTAGTTTTTTTGCATATTTGACGGTAGATGATGGGTTTTGCTTTATAAAGGTGTTTTCTTAGTAAGAAGGTTGGGGAGTGATCACTAAGGCTATCAGATAAGCAGCCTGCTATATATGACTGGGGGCTCTTATTGACTAGTATCCAATCAAGGGTAGTGTGCTTGTTGGAGTTATTTATCCTAGTAAGTGACTAGACTAGTTGGGTGAAGCCATGAAGATTTACATGATGGGTTGGGTGGTTGCTAGAGTAGGATTGCCAGTCAGTGTTGAAGTCTCCTAGAATTAAAGTTTCTTGGGATAGGTGGTGGGTAGTCCAGCTGAGGAGGTTTTCAAGTGGAGGGATGTTGTAGCCAGGTGGGAAGTAGCAACCTATTATGTTTAGGGTTTTATTTTGGTTTATTTTAAGGTTGGTATATATTATTTCTTCCTTACCTATTTGGGGAGCTGCTAACTTTAAGATCTGGATGTCTAGATGCTGCTTAAATATTATAGCTATACCACCTCCTTTTATGGTTAGTCAGTCTACTCTTAGTATATTGTAACCAGTAGGGAGGATTTGCTCATTAGTAATGTGTGGTTTTAACCATGTTTCTGTAAGGATCACTACATCAAGGGAGTAGAAGTCTATGGTGGCATGGAATTCATGCACCTTGTTGCATATACTTCTAATATTTAGGCTTATCAGAAGGAGGTTGGTTGGCTTTATTTTGGCTGTGATTTGGGAGATGTGGTTTGTAGTCTGATTATGAGGGGAGGGGTTGGAGATAGAGGGACCAGGATTAGTATGGATGTCTCCACTGCGTGCTAGGTTGGATATGGATGAGATTATTAGTTTTATCAATTTCTGTATATGCTTACTTATAAGGGAAGTTTTTTGATTGTGTTCTGTGGGCAATAGGTATGGTGGTAGGGTTATGTTAGGTTGTGGGGTTGTTTTTAGTTTAGGTATTGTGGTCTGTAGTCTATATAGTGGGTGTATTGGGAAGGTTGTTCACCAGATATGAGAGTAGTAGAGTAGAGGTGGGATATGAGTGGTGGTGTGTGGTGGTACATTGGTAGTGGTTGAGTGCAGGAATGGTGGAGGTTTGGTAAGATGTGATATATGCAAGGAGTGTGCATGCAGTGAGTATAGGTATGGTGTGCTTGTACATATTAGCTGAGTAGGAGGGATAGTAGTGAGAAGTTGTAGGAGGAAGTATAGGTGTGGTGATGTTATAGGTTGAAGAGTGGGAGGGGTTACTGTTTGTAATAAAGGTAGGACCACTGGGGGTGGGTGGGAATTTCGGGAAGGGAGAGGAGCGTAGCGGGCAACAGATGAAGGAAGACTATCAATAGGTTTATAGGTTATAATGAAAAGGGCTGGTCCTGATTAGGCTGCATTTGTTCTTGCGGGGAGGTGGAGGATCAGAATAGACCAGAAAAGTGGTAATATTTCTAGGGACAGGGGCTCAACATTTTACTACGTGCTTGTGTGTTTACTACTTTGATTTTATTTCAGTGTTCGTGGACACTCTTGCATGCTTAGCATAAATTACAGCATCCACGGACACTGAATTAATTGCTTACTATTAGAGGCGGGCTCTAATAGTAAGCATTGCAGGCTGTGCAACTGTGGGGGCATTTTTAAGCCTCCATCAAGCACTTAAACATGCCCCCTGCACTCGCACACATTTCCTATGCACGTTGAGGGTGCGGTAGCATGCCCTCATAAATATTCATATGGTGCTGCTGCACCATCTGTAAGTAGGACGCTCGGCGCAAGGATAAACCCGTCCTTGCGCCAAGCTTCATGAATCCCGGGGGAAGTCTCAACCTTTGCCAACAGATATTCTCATCATTAAAGAAGCTAAATTTAACTAAACTTAGACACAGAACATCAGTATAGTCCATTCTCATCATTAAAGAAGCTAAACTTTAACTAAACTTAGACACAGAACATCAGTATAGTCCTTTCTGTTAATATCCTATTCGTATTTACTCAAGCCCAGATTGTAAACCAGAAAACATCAGTTTAATAAACCTATAGCAGCCGGTTTAAAATGGTTACTGCGGGCTCTCACCTCTGCTTTTCTTTTTTCAATAAGAGTAAGATCTTAGAAATAGGTACTATCAGAGACTGGTGCCAGTCACTTTTTCAAATGCCAATTAACTAATCCCAGTTTATCAAAATGACACTATAAAGAGTATATGCTATGAAATAAATGCAAAATTTACACAGAAATTTTAAGATCTGGCTCATACCCTCAACCTCTTAGTGCAAGAAATCTGAACAAAGCTTGACAAAATGGGGGGACAAAGGCTCAAAAGAGGGACAGATTTTAAATATTGCTCTTATAAACTTAGAAAGTTGTTACAGTAACAGTGTTTGTGTTAGCATGCATTTTCAGAAGGATTTGAAATCTGAAACTCAAAGGTATGTCATTATTTAAGGAGTTAAGTCCTCAGATCATCCCAGTGATTTGTCTGAAAACTACAAATTTTATGAGGAATAGCCCAAAAATATTTTGCAAAAATCCAGACATTCTGCAAAAATCTGTACATTTGAGAGGTATGATTCTGGCTCCATCTGCAGCACCAGACAGTGATGGAGATGGCATTTACTGCCACACCAGCACATACACAGACTATCACTGAATGTCTGTTCAGAGTGCTGAAGACTCTATTCTGCTGTGCAGGTCCATCTGCTGGTGACCTGCATTATGCTTCAGAAATGTGCGTCAGGATATTTGTGGTGTATGCCATGCTACAGAACATCACACTGCAAAAGCAGTTACACAAGGGGGGTTAGCACTGTCTGTGATAGCTTTGCAAGCAATGGAAGAAGTGCCCAGCAAGGAGTCATTAGAGGATGTGGCCCCCATGTGAGGCACAGGAGAGCACAATATATCATGACACTAACAAATACATGGTATCTGGTCAGCAGCTATTAGCCATGGCATGACTAACACAGAACAAAAGCTGAGACATACTTTTACATACTCAACCTATACAGTACAGCCCATTGACTGGCCACATTGTATATCAGTTATTCCCATATCCACATTAGCCAGAGGGGTGGGCAAGGCACAGTTATTGTTATTTGAACAGGAGGGGATCACAATACCATGGAACAGCAATGCTAATTTCTGGAACTGAATTGGTGAGAGGAAGTGGCCTCAGCAGCACAGGACTGTGGCATGGTTCCCATGTAATGCAGCAGGGAGTTTAAAGTCTTTTGACATGTTCTGAACATATAACATAAGCAGTGTCTGTTGTCAGACTATGAAGGTCCCATGTATGAAATAGATGCGTGATGCACACACTTGCCAGGAGTCATGTCATGTGCATCTCCTGCTCTTATGTGCATTGCCAGCATACATATAGTCATCTGCAAAGGTGCCAACCAGAACCTATCTGCCAGTAGGAAGAAGAGATTAGGATAGACAGCCCACTTACTATAGTAATATTTCAGTATTACGCTGAGTCATGGCTATTATGTGGATGTTAATGTATAAACAGAAGTAAACAGGATAGACCATCAGAGGAAGCAGGACAGACTGTGCAGATGGTGTTATGAGCATGCAGTATTGCTGTCATTACAGCACTGGCCAATTGTATTTATGTTTGTCCATATTTATGTATTTATTCATTTATTTATTTATGAGTGTGCGTGTGAGTATGTCTGTTTTACAACTTCACTATTGTTTAGTTACTCGTTTGAGTTGTAGAACGCCATTTTCATCTAGTTTCACTGTGCTAATTTCTTATCTGCGGCAGGTAACCCTGCAGTTGTCATGTGTAGAGCAACTATACTTAAACTGTATACCACAGCAATTTTTTTTTCTTTTGACTATTTCACCATTGGTTACTTGACCATTGCTTATGTTGTAACATTTGCTTATATACTATATATTACATGTATTTTTTATTTCTGGAACTTTTCTCCCCGGGATTTCATTGAAAATGGACCTGTGTCCAGTGGACTATCCCAGTTAACAAATGTAAAATAAATAAAATAAATAAATGTTATCTGTGATACTGTCCTAAACTGTGCCAGTTATACCTGTATGTACATTGATATGTATTACAACTGTATTTCACCTGTTATCCACAGCAGTAAGCCTTTTTTATTTTAATAATTTGACCATTGCATCATTGTTCATTGGCTGTGCACACTGGTTATCATTAGTATATGGTTCTACTGTCCTATACACTGTAAGACTTACACTGCATTCATATCCCCTGGACTTAAACTCTGTTGTACAACTTATATTGCTTTGACAGCAGCTCTTTCTTCTTCAAGTGCTTGTCTTAATAAAGTGTAAGTCATCACACTGACGATTATATTTGTGTTCTGTTATCTTTCTCATTCTTATTTTAATTATGCTGTTTGTTCTTTTGCTTTTCTCCGTTTATTTTTGTTTTTCTGCAGGATCTGCTTTGAAGCAGCAAATGGTGAAGCAGCAGTCAACATGCTCTATACAGGCCACCGCACCAACTGCTGGGTTCCCAGCAAATCCCAGGCCTGCTCTCAGTGGGTTGGCTGAGGTCACTCAGTGGGAGACAACCAGGAAGGCTTATTGGTTGCCTCTGTTGCTGCTTCTCCAGTAAGTGTCATAGGCTTTTAATTGGACAGTGTAATGGAGGATGCCTCTGGGTCACCTGACATGAGGTTCAGCAACTGGTGAGAATGAAGGTGAACTGGTGGCTACTCCTCATACTGGCACCCAGAAGAACCCTCTCACACAGTGGGTAGGATCAGGCAACCACATCACACTGGCCATCGGACTACCATCAGCAGATCCTAACCCCTAATGTCAGCTATGGATGTGACTGATCTCTGGGAGGGCTTGACAGGCTATCCTCACCCCATTAGGCTGTCCTCATCCTACACTATCCCCTATCATGATGCTTCCCTTCATTGTGTATTCCCTCTCCTTTGTTTGTAGTCTAGTCTTCCCCATTACCATTGTCCTCCCTCTGTAGGTTTGCATATCTCCATTCTCATCATCATCATCAGCCCGCTTTTTCCCATTTTTCTACATGGGGTCAGAGTATTGTGTTAACTGTTGCCAGCTCTCTCGATTCAGTGCCACACTCCTGCCTTCTTCAACACTCATGCCTGACTGTCGCAGATCTTCTTTCACACAATCCATCCAACTCTTTGCTGGATGTCCTCACTTCCTCTTACCTTCTTCCTGTCTGTCCCAAATCTTCCTCACCAGATTGTCTTCTGCTTTTCTACACATGTGCCCAAACCACCTTAGTCTGTTCTCTTTGATCTTTTCTGCAATTGGAGCTACTTTGGCTTCTGCTCATATGTCCTCATTTCTTTGTCTGTCCCACAGTGTGCATCCTATCACTTTTCTCAGGCACTTCATGTCCATCACCTCTAGCTTTTTCAACTGTTCTGCCTTTACTGTCCAGGTTTCTGTACCATAGAGTATTACTGGTCTCACCACTGTCTTGTACACCTAACTTTTCAGCTTCTTTGGCATTCTTCTCTCATAGACTACATCTTATACTCTATGCCAGTTGGCTGCAGTCCCTCTGATTCTAGCTTTGACTTCTTCATTCAGACTACCCTTCTCCTCAACTACTTTTCTCAGATACTTGAAGCTGTTTACCTGTTCTACTATCTTCCCTTCTATCTCTGTTCTCAGCTTCTACTAATTTCCCCAATTTGCTGCCATTACCACCAGCTTATATGTGCTTAGTTTCATCCCATGTGCCTTCAGATTTGCATTCCATTCTCCTATCCTTTGCTGAGGCTCTAGCTCACAGTCTGCCTGTACTGTCACATCATCTGCATACAACAGCTTTGTTGATCCATCCCCTCCAACCTGTTTGCTAATGTAGTCCATCACCAGTATGAACAGCAGTGGACTCAGAGCTGAACCTTGATGTACACCCACACCCACTGGAAACCCCTCTGTGAGGCTGAACAACATCCATACTTGAGTCATTGGGTCCTTGTACATAGCCTGCACTAATTCTGCCAATGTTTCTGGGACTTGAAGCCACTACAGTACTGCCCAGATCAGCTTTCTTGGGACCTTGTCATATGCTTTCTCCAAATCTAGGAATGCCCAGTTGGACTCTCTCCTCATCTCTAGCTTATTCTCAAGTATCTGTATCAATGCAAACATCAGGCCAGTTGTGCTGCATCCTGATCTAAATCTAAACTACTCATCTGCCATCTTACATTCTACTACTCTGCGAATCCATTTATCAATCACTCTCTCCATAACTTTTGTGCAATGTGATAGGAGTTTGATGCCCCTGTACTGCCAACAGTTGTGGATGTCCCCTTTATTCTTGTACACTGGCATGAGTATACTTATTCTCAGTCATCTGGGATACGTCTTTCTCTCCACACTGCTATTACTACCCTCAGGAGCTATTTCTCCCCTATCTCACCCAGCATCTTTATCATATCTGCTGTGATCATCTCTATCATATCTCCATTCTGACCCTCATTTATGTCAGTACATTCCCTCTCATTCTTTGTATATGTTATAGTTTATATATTTGTGTCTTCCCCTGTTGCCATCCATATACTTTCCTTCCTACCAACAATGTCACCATCCTTCCTTTCCCATTTAACCTTCTTGTAAACAAACTAAAGAAAGGGCACTTGTCCTCCCCCCAAAATACCTTTCCTCCCCTACCTTATACTATTCTTCCTTTTGTACTTCTGCATGTTCTTGTGTTTGCTCTTCCCCTTTTCTGACTACCCTATCACCTTTATTTATTCCCATTTATAAACTAAAACTAGTTGGCACTTTGTTGTGTAGCTCTTTATGGGCTCTCAGCAGTGTCCATGTGGCAGGTATGTGACACATAGTTGTGTATGTGAATTTCTATCATATCAAGCACATGAACAGCATGCCAATGTCATTGAGTTATGTAACCATTCATATCACAGTCTACTCATGTGAATGGAGAATGATGGTTTCATGAATGTACAGCTTCATTAAACAGTACTATCCCTGGTATGTTCAGACAGCATCGTTATTTTTCCTGACCAGCCCCTATCAGTTCATGTCATGCTACCTTAATCATGTTATTTATCACAGCACAATCATGCTATAATTCTTTCTAAATATTCTCTGAGCACATAAATTAATACAAATAAGTACTCCCAGTTATACTTAGATGTTGTAAATTCAAATATTTTAGAATAAATGGTACAGAACGGTTTACTATCAAAATCCCAAAATTTCAAACAAAAAACATTTGGAACATCAAATGGTAATGTCGAATCTCTGCATATTAATTAGGTGAATGTGTCGAATCTGCTGAATGAATTCTACATTTTCGCCGAATATCGAATCTGATGTCCGTTTAGGAGCTCAGGTAAGTATATTAAAACTTGAAAAGAGACCACAGCTCTGTCTCTTGTGAGTTAGACAGGAATTAGAACAGGTCAATTAAGGAGTCACACATAAGTTGAACAGGTCAGTTAAGTTTAGTCATCTGTGAACTGAGGGGGTGGAGCTAGGAACTAAACCTTCTATTTAAGCGATAAAATAAAACATTTCAGAGCTTTACTGGAAAGGATCACTCAGACTCTGCCACAACTTGCTGAGAGGGAAAGGTTGGTTTGCTTTTTGTTTCTTGTATTTTGTATTACTTTATTGCCTTTTTCTATTTTGTATACTGTGATTTGTTTTCTGTACACTATGTTTTAGTTGTGTTCTGCTTTTAACTGCAAATTAAAACTTAAAAAGAGACCACAGCTCTGTCTCTTGTAAGTCAGACAGAATTTTTTTAAGTGGTCTCTGGCTGACTAAATTTGCAGATGATTGCAAATTAGGAGCTGTCATTGAATCTCACACTGACATAAATGTTCTCCAGGAGGGGCTGACATAGACAGACAGCTCATGTCAGAGCCATGGACTAAAGCTAAATGCCAAGAAATGTGGAATAGTATCCTTTGGAAAGTCATTCATCCCTGATAACTATCATATTTGACAACACAAGTAATATAAAGAATACTAGCTCTGTGGACCCAGACAGTTGTTTGTTTACTTTTTGTTTGTTTTTGCTAACTGGCGTAGAGCACTGATCCACAGTGACCTTTTCATGACTCTGACTAATTATCCCACTCACAGTCATACAGCAGGCAAATCAAAGCTGATGGAATCAAATTGTGCACCACACAACAAAGTTCAGCAACAGCTTATACCCATAATCCTTTGCACTAACTGCCAGATAAAAGCAATACCAATGAGTACCTAAATGAACATTCCCCTAAGTCTTCAAAACATGTGTGATTCTTAAATCAAATATTAACAACTGGATAATGTCTGATTTTAAGCATTACTTAAAATTAAAGAGGAGGAGAAACAATTGAAACTTCCTTAATGTGATCTAAAAGATTTAGAGTGCTCCACTGGATAGCAAAAAAGTCATTTAGATGAAACAAAGACATACTTGCCAAATCTTAGCAAACATATCATATCCTAAACCCAAAACAATTTTTTTAAACAGATAGTCTTAGTGGACATGCTAATAAAGTTGGTTAGTCCTCCCTAGCTCTTATTAAAGCAAACAATGGTTATCTCTTCTGACATGACTACTTAAAATAATTTTCTAATCTGCCTATTTCTGACTCTAGCCTTACAAGACAAACCCACTCCCCTCCCTCCATTTAGTTATGCAGAACCATCTACTTCCCCATAATGTATTCTTCCATTTCACTTTCATTACCTAAAGATAAAAGGAACTAAAGATTTTGTAAACAAAATCCTATATGATACCACTCAAAAATGATTGATTACATCCATGGTTCTTCTACCTTTGTAAAGGTTAACTTTTAGACATCACAAACAATATTTTCACCTTAACCACTAACAAAAATATTAAACCCTTTCCAAAATGCAAAAAAAAATTATTTCCCCTCATAGTTCCATCAAATCTTAGTCCTCACAAAAACTGTGAAATCAAATTCACTGTTTCTTATATTAGCAAGACCAAAATATATTCAAGTACTGGGGGGCGGGGGCATGACTTGACCAAACTTTATGCTTTTGGTAACACAAGTTACTCTTCTGAACATGGAAATGTTCTCATTTCTGGACTCCAGGAGGTAGAGATACTGAAAAAGGAATATGACTTTTACAGTTTGATTATTAACTCTCCTCTCATTAATGCTACTTCAAAAAAAAAGTCAGTCTTCCTCAAAGGTAAAGTTTAAGATGGTATTTCATGTTGTTATTTCCCTTCTAGTTATGAGTACTACTGCCTGCTTGTAACTTAATACAGTTTATTCCCATCCAGCACACATTAGACCTGCTCCTAGGCTCTCTTATTTATAAGCTACTTAAATTATATCAGTTTCCCTTTTTCATAGTCATTCTTTCAGTTCAGCACTCCCAATATAACCTTAGTCTCACCCTCTAAATGTTACATTAGGCATAATAACATTTCCTGATATTTTCTGTTGCAGTATTTCATCTTTATTTTTTATGTTATTATATGCTTCTTGAGTATGTACCGATAGGCTAAGTCTGAAAAACTAGGTAGGTAGGTAGTCTTGTTTTTGCATGATTTTCAGCCACAACTCAGGCACAGCACAATTACAATAATATATAAGGAAGTGGTAATGGCATATGAAATTCAAAACTCAAGTTCAAAATATACAAGTTTAACACAAGTAACTCCAAAACCAAATAAATTACCTCATCATATTAAAACAGAAATACAAAATATTATGTATAAAAGGCACAGTTAGCATACAATGCATGATTCATTTTTTAGTTTATAGAAACAATGGCTGTGATTCAGAAAGGGCCACCAACAGCAGTAAGCCCTACTGTGGTCCATTTTCCATTGGCAGTAGACCTTAATGAATCATAGACAGGCCTCTGCAGTGATTCTACATAGCTGTCCCCATGGCCATGCTCAGTGCTAATGGGACAATCCAGGGGAATGGCCTATGCCAATTAGATGTGTGCTGTCCCCCAGGAGTGCCTGCATAAATTAGTAGAGCTGGCTGTGTTAATGAGCATGTCAAAAATTGCATTCTCCCACTATAGCAAATGGGGAAGACCATATAAAAGGTAAAGTCAGGTAATTGTCTTCAGAGAGGGAGTAATGGGAGAGTGAGAGTGTATGTATGTGTGTGCCAGCATGTGAACGTGCCTGCAGTGGTAAGAGTAGCCTTGGTTGACTATGTGTACATGAGTGTGTGCCTAAGTTGTGTGGGAAGGGGGGTGAATGGGCAATTATGTCCATGAGTGTGATTGAATTTGGGGATCTGATTGACAGTTAGTGAGTGTGTATGCATATGCATACATTGCATAGTTTCCATATCTCTAAATTTCCTATACTAAAAAGCAAAGCCTGTAATACTAGGGTGGACATTGTACACCAGTGAATTACTTTAAGTCACTTAAAAAGTTAATAGAACAAAAGCTATTGCATCACAAAGCATATTCTGAACAATAAGAAATATTAATGTCTTGCATTATTGACTCACTGTAATGCTTCATGATTTATGAGGAGCAGGACAATTAGATGAGGCAAAATCAGGGACATTCTGTAAAATCAGGGACAGTTGACAAGTATGATGGTGTGTCAGTGTGTGTGCATTGAGGGTGCTACCATACCTCTCACTGACTGCATTCAAGACTTCCAGACAAAGTCAGGGAAACACTAGGCACCATTGGGAAGACTTTTTAAACATTACTCTAAGTACCTTAAAAAGTTAATAAAGCAACAGGTCTTGCATCGCAATGCATGTTCTGAGCAATAAGTAGAATGAAAATTTAATGAGTGGTATTATTCACTGACTGTAATCATTTGTAATTTACAAGGGACACAGATAATATATAACAGACATTGGGGCTGTTCTGTGAACTCAGGGACAGCTTTATGTGTGTGTGTGTGTGTGTGTGTGTGTGTGTGTGTGTGTGTGTGTGTGTGTGTGTGTGTGTGTGTGTGTGTTTAAATGTGTGCATGTGTGTGGAAAAATGAATAAGCGTGTATTAATAACATATAATGATACGTAATTACTACATGAAAGTACTGATTAACATGCTACAAGCAGTAACAGCACTTGATTCAGAGACATGCAAATTAGGTAGTAATGAGATGTTTCCTTATTGTGGCTAAACATGATTTCCCTGTGTCACATTTTCCATGATTGCAGATGATGCCTCTTGGACCCAGGGGTTAGCCCTCATAGAGTTCTTTCTGAAGCCCAGCCACTATTCCTTAGCGTACCTTTGCTGTGGTGAGTAGACGTGCACATGTATGCAATGTGAGATTTGATTTGCACATTATTATGTACTCTATGTAAAGTATTCTTTCAGCTAAAGCATGCAGTCATTACTGGGAACTTCTATACTTTTGAATATAATCATGCATGACAGCACTTTTACCTTTTTATATTACAATATTTACATTAACAGAGATTTGTGTTTTATCTTACTTATGATCATTGTTGTTTGGAAAATAATAGGTCACCAGAGAAACTATCATTAACAAATTGTAATACTCCTATTTATTAACAAAGCAACTGCATCCACAGAATTATTTCATTTGCTGGCTTAAGATAGTCCCTTTCCTTAGTGTAGAGAGGTAATTCAAGGTATTAGGAACAAGTCTGGAGAAGCTTTTTTTCACCAAAAGCTGTTATGAAAGTTATTTGTTCCTGGTATAAAGATGCCATTATTCTGTACTCTGAAAAGGTATGAGGTGTGTTTGACTTGAGTTTTAACTTACAGTAAAGTCATTTAAAGGCAAAGGTAGAGAGGAGAACTGTGGTTCTGACTGAATCTGGAAACAAGTTGACATTGATAGAGAAGTGCAGTGATACTCATTTTGGGGAGCTAGGTATATAAATCTAGAGAGCCTGCTGATGAGTGTTACATTGTATGGCTATTTTGGGAAAGATAGTAGTATGGCAAGAGACCTAATTCTAGTTGTGCTATGATAATGACCTGGGAAATTCCTTCAGTTTCTCTTTACGGATGCCCTCCAGACTACATTTGTCTTTCCTATGTAGCTCACCAGAAACTCCTGTTCAGGAGGTCAGGAACCTAATTATCACAAGAGGTAGTGGCCATGATATATCCTGAGAAATATTTACCTATTAGTTTTCACTGACCACCTCCTTTTGATTTGCATGTCTGTACTATATTTCTATCCCAAAACACACTCTGATAAAGAAATCCCTGTCAGACAATGAACAGTGTTGTCTATAAGCACAGCAGTTACTCTGCCACAATCGATAATAGGTTGGCCTTGCCTACTTAGTCAGATAATGTCCACCAAAGAAGTGGCAGTCAAACTTGGCAATGCCATGGTGCACATGCTGTATGTCTTGACTTTTCCAAGGCCATTAACGTCAACCCCCATACAGAGGACTAAGATAAGGTCATCAGCTACAAACAGTCTGTTGTGTGTTTGAAAGCTTCATGGGTTCTCAGCTTAGACTCAAACTCAAGAACTCATAACATAATGAAGATATAGTCAGACAGCCAATCATAATTCTTAAATACATTGGTAGTTTTAGATGCCTTGGTGTATTATTCATTTTAAAAAAATGTGTAGTGTTCTCACAGTGTCAAGCAGCTTAAAAAACTATAACATACTTTGAGTTGCCAACTAATAGTGGGCAGATGTTAAGTGCACCTCTACTAAACCAACAGCTTTACAACTTGTTAGACACCTTACATTTCTAAGGTTTCATTTTTCAGCAGTGCAAAGTGTCTAACAGCTTTCAGATATGTCAGTAGTTTTTCAATGTAATTTCATGGTAGCTACCACTATCTGTGTGGCACTGAGACACAATAAAAACAAGGTTCATACATAAGAGCCTTGCTATAATAATTGTATATGAAGAGCACTGATTGCACTATTTAACCAGCAGAAGGATAATGCATTTTTAGACTACTCTGGCATGAGACCTGACCATAACAGCTTTAGTTTGTTGTGCACTTTTTAAAGCTGTAATAATCTTGCCTCATGCTGCAATACACACATCAGCCACAAAAGCAGAGTGACAGAAATATGATAAGAACTTTAAAAGCTGTAATACACTTTGCTGCCACACCAATCAACAGCCGTGTGGCTGAATAAAATATCTAATAGCTCTTAAAGCTCATAGTTTATTAAAAACACATGACAGAAACCTCTAACCTATTTTAAAGCTCTTGGTTCATGAGAAAAACACGTCACAAGTTCGTGTTTGATTAGAAGCACATTTTGGCTGTTGTGTTACAGCATTAAGCATTTTACAGCTTTCAATCTGTGGAACACTTTCTGCTTCACATTCCTCCTCTTTAAGTAGTAGCATATCAGAACCCCTGGATCTCCATGTATTGCAGTGAACTGTGATTAGGTTTCTCTGATCGTAGTTACTTCTTATGTGTTCTCAAAATGGAAGTAAAAACTCACTTCCCAAGCTTCACTTTGCTCTGCTCTTGAGAATATTTTTTTAATGTCATTGTCTCAAGCACATAACAAGTTGGTTATAATCAGAAATCCACTTATAACTGTAGATCAGTGTGTGTGATATACCTTTAAGAAGCTTTCAAGTGAGTCAGCAGTGCATATAAGTACTGAGCATGTGCAAGCAAGAGTGCCATTTTGAGTAAGCAGCCAGAGTGTGATCATGCAAGTATGTAGTCAGTCACTTAGTTAGATAGTTAATTTAAATGTAATATTCCTGCCATCCCATCCTGATGTATTTGTATACAATAAACTACTTAATTGAACACCCAAGCATCAACATCTTCTTAATGCACATTAAAAGAGTGACAATAAACTCTGTTTTATAGCAAGGTTCCTCTTACACATGTGCCTTGCTATAATAAGGCTATCATTCTCAATTATAGAGTGCAATCAACAGGATTTGTGTATTACAGTGATATTACTAGCTTAATGTGAATGGTTACATAGTCAAATGGATGGGTAATTGGCTAATGGAAGGACACAACAGACACAGCAGACTACAATGATTGGTTATTTATTAAATGCTACTGATGTTACCAGTATCATCCCAGAAAATATGTGCTGAGATCCCTTCAATTCATTCTTTCCTCATATGTATAAAGGTATGTAAAGGGTTATAGTTAATAGTTAAAAATACATAGGCAACTGCAAATTAAGCAATACTGTCATCTCAATAACAATTTTGCAACAGAAGTTTGAAAAAATACACATCTTATATACTCATACTGCCTTCATTGGTAATGCTAACTAATACAGTATTATTATGTTAGAAAAAAGTATACATTTCAATTGTAACATTAATGATCAGGTACTCAAGTCAGACAGTGAACTAAAGATCTGGAAAAAATTGACAATAGGTTCAGTTTTTCTCATAGTGTAGCAAGTAAGATAAAAAAAGATTGTTCTGGGGGCATGGCCAAGATGGTTAACTGAGAGCAGCAACTGGTGAAACCTCTGTGACTAAAACCTTTTTTTTCTGACAGAAAATATAATAAAAAAAAATTAAAATTTGGAGATACTTGTTAGCTACTTTTATTCATTAATAGTCAGAAAAAAGATTTATACCTTCAAGTTCTTCAAAAGCTGTAATTTTCCTGTCAGAATTTCAGCAGCTTGGTTAAGAGAGAAACCACTTCAACATGAGCCACTAAAGAAATGGTACTTGGGATTCTTGTGTTAAAAAGACATCCAGTCATTTATATCTAGTTTGCATGATACATGACTTAAAATAGACAAACTGTATACCAAAATAGAAAGTTTCAAAGAAGAGACCAAAAGAGACGGACCATTTAGAAATTATTATGAAACAACAAAATACAAAAATCAGCAGTATGGAAGAAGCTTTAAATGATCATGAAGGGAGAATAACTGAAGGTTTGTCTCAGACTGAATTTCTTTTAAAACAAAATAACTGACTAATAGATAAAGTTGGTGATTTAGAAAATAGACTGAGACAAAATAACATTATAATTTGTGGTATACTTGAAAAGTATGAGGGAGACAATATAATAAGCTTCTTAACACCCAGCTACATAAAACTTTAAATATATCTGAAAATTTATCTTTTGGAATTCAAAGGGCACATAGATCACTGAGATCATTTTCAAAGAAGGAAAACTCACCACCACATTCAATTATAGTTAAGTTTATGTCTAGCTTAGAAAAAGATCATATATTTAAAACAGCATGGTCCAGCCCACCTATTAAAATAGGTGAACATGTAATCAGATTTGATTATTCCAATAAAGAAATGAGGAAAATAAAATCCTGCTTACCACAGATCAAGGAACTTAAAAGAACAATGGTTGGTGTTTCTTGCAAAGATCAAATTAGTTCCTTCTGAAGGAACTAAAATTTTTGATACAATGGAGGAGGCATCCACTTTTTCAACAAGAGTAAAATCCTTAATAATACTGAAGAAATGGTTTGCAACAGTATATGAACCTGTAAATGGTTAAACTCCCAGGCATCTGCTTACACCTATCAAGGATAACAGAACTTGTCAGAGATTTGGAATGCATGGCTAGGCTTACAAAGGCCCTTGTGGTTGTTAGCCTAGTAAACACATATGAACCTATGAACCTATATCCCTCAAGAGAAAGAGTGAGATGAACTCCTGGAAAATTGCTTCTAAAATTAAAAAGCCTAACAACAAGTGACATGTATTCCCTGATTGCAGGACTTTTATTAAGTAAAAGATATGTATTGGACTTTATGCTTCAAAACATATGTACATATGTATTTATATTTTAATCTAAAACATTTTTCATGGTAAGGATTATAAATTATTAATATTACTGTTTGACTATACTTACAGTGAAATACTTAATATATTTCATTTAACTCAACTTATACATGTATTTACAAATGCTAAACAAATACTTCCTATAAAAGAATTACATTAAATTATAACCAATAGAACCGATAACTTTAAGACTATATAAGGCAAGAATTTTATTTGTTTAACTTTCCTTAATATGTGCATTGCTAGGTTAACTGAATGTCATATCTAAGTAATATACTAATTAGAAGAGTTAAAGTGCTGGTGGCTTTGTTTTCTTTTTCCTAGTGTAACATTCCTTTTGCAGGTCATTCATAAAGCAATTAAAAACTAAAAAAGATTGAGAACAAAAGAATATTCCAGTTGTGCCAGAATGCTGGATTCTTGATAGCCTTGCTTCCCACCTTTAGCTGTTCTGAAGAAAATCTAGGTCAAAATTCATCACTGAACTCTGCGAAGACCGAAAATAACTTTCTTTTTCTTTCTTCTTTTTAAGTATATATGTGAGAAATCTACTCGCAATACTTTTTTTCTTTTCTTAGAAGTGAAGAATTGATAAAACAAAAGCTATGGCAATGTTTTATATTGACCTGTTGCTGACATATAACTTGCTTACATTTTGCTGAATGTTAATAGCTTATATTGTAGTGTTATTAACTCTAACTGTACATATTAATGGAAAAAAGCAAAGTTAAATGTTTGTTACTTATTAAAATAGTTTAAAATAATTAAGAACAATAAGAAACTTATAGAGAAAATTAGCAGCTAATGTGTGCTGTGAGTTGTCATTTTCACATGCTGTAATCAAATTCTAATGTCAGGATATGAAGCTTTCATCAGAACATCAGTTCACAATGGCTAAAAGCACACATTCCAGTTAAAAAAGCATGAAGTCTTTTATATAGTGAAGATTGCTTGTAATACTATAACTAATAAGAAGAATAAAGATCTTGTGAATAATCTGCCTATGCACAAGGAATGAAATATCTACCATGTAAGTTTAATAAAAGAGCAATGTTGGTAAGTTAAGAAATATATACACATACTATAATCACTTTCAGAGAGCTGATAATTGAATAGCTCTTTGATGGGAGATCTTAGAAATACAAATTAAATAGAATAAGATAGAATGTTAGTGGGCAAATAAGACAGAAAATACATGTAAATAAACTGCCCATAAGAAAGATATGTATTACAGATACCTGCATATGGCAGAAATGTAAATGTAAAGATTTTGTATAATTTACAAAGAAAATCATATACAAATATTTGAAAATATCTTGAAAGATGAAATTTGAAGGTAGGTCATGTGAACTTTGAAGCTTTTTGCATAATTGTATGTTATTAGATTCACTATTGTTACCAGAAATAACTTATTTCATAAGTCAGAGCAGAAATTTGCATGTTATATTGCTGAATCAGTGCATCCATTTTGATAGAAAATAAAGTAGATTTTTCAATAAGTTTGAACCCAGGAAGGGAGATTGGGATTGGAATTAAGCACTTTGTAACTTTAAATACAATATAGACTGCAAACGTTTTTATTTATTTATTTTTTGACTCCATAGAAATAGCAAGACATTCTCTTTGACTTTAGTAATGCATATATTTTCATTAATTACTTTGATAAGCTAAAGGAATTTTAAATATTTTAATATTTATCTTATTAAAAGGGTCACACAATTTTGAGATATAGACACTTATACTTTTAAAATTAATTCAGAGCTTTTGTTAGCACTAAAATATGTGTATATGTTTTAGAATCATGAATATATACGTGCATTGATTTTCCTTTTGTATAATAGTTTAGTATAAGATTACCTGTCACCTCTAAATTTATGGAAATCTTTAACTCGTCAGGTCCCACTTTGTTCTATTTATTTGTTTAGATATTTAGTTATAATCATGTTGAATGAGAAATAATTTAGGAATATTTACTGGATAATTGATACTACTATTACATAAATAGGTATATAGTACACTATTTTGTATTATTTAATATTTGTGATTAATAGAAGAGGATTATTAAACTTTTATGTAGTAATGGAATAATTTTAAATGGCAAAACATATAACCCAATTAAAAGTCTCTTATTATGTTTAACATATATAATATTTTATTAATTATTGGCAAGTCATAGTAGCTTTTGGCTAGTTTTTTGATGAATTTGCAGGTATTGGTAGGTAGAGAGATAGAATAATAATTTGTCTAATTGCTAGGCATACTAAGAACTTTGGTACCTTTGGTCAGTTTTGTTCTATTAGTAATATATACAGTTACAGTTGTAGATTAGTTTTTGTTTTTATTTACAAGTTTTAGTAGTTTAGTTTCTAGAAAGGAATAATTTAAAAATGTGGAATGTTGAGATAGTGTTGGAGGAATGTATTACAATCTTATATACAATTAAATTAATATGGTGGATAAATGTATCCTATTATCTTTTAAAAGAAATGTTTTAAATATACAGCATGGATAGTTTTAATCTATTATATATTCATCTAAATGGATTAAATAATGGCAACAAAATGACATTTTAATGAGATATCTCAAATTAAATAGCTTAGACATTATGTTTTTGCATCAGATTCACTCAACAAGATGCAAGAGTAGCTAAAGATCACTTAAACTTACTACAGTCACTGAAAGGGTAGTTTAATTATGTAGTATATAAGATACAAGTAAACAGAAGAAAGCCAAAATTTTGGCATCAGCTAAAGCACTAAACAGATGGATTATTAGTACTAATTTAGTAGTAAAAGCAAAAGATAAGTCATTGTTCTTCATTAGTTTGTATAATTGATAGAATTTATGCCTGTTCAGATTTACAGAATAAAGTGAATTATTTTAAAACCATTCATTGTCCTTTATGTGATTGAAATGCACTAAGTATTAATTCATTAACGGATATAAGGAAGTGTCAGATTATTAATAGAATCTCAGTATATATAATGAAATTTAAAGAATTTAAGAGTTATCTTAAAGAACAAACTGAAAATCTTTTTTTCTTTGAATTTTAATAGTCAGATTAGTAAAGTCATACTATGGGACTCCTTAAAATGCATATTAAAGATAGAATGGGGAGATGGGCTAGTAATAAAATGAAAGAGTGGGATAAAGAGTTGTTATAAATACAAGATGAAATAAAAAAGCAGGGTTTGAAGAACAAATAAACAAAGAAATTAGATAATGCTGAAGTCATTAAAAATTATTGACAAAATATCAAACAGTTTTAACACATAAAGTGGAAATATCTTTAGAAAAATTAAATTGCACAGTTATGCAATGATTTGAAAAATCTACATAGAGTAGCTAATAGAAGTAAGATGTTAAGCAAAAAGGCACAAATCAGTAATGTTCAAAATCCTCATACTAATAAGTTTACTTGAGACATAGAGGAAATGCTTAATTTTTTTAAATTCCATGAGGATCTTAATAAAGATAAAAAATAATAATCCTGATAATTACAAAATTGGAATTTTTTTAAAGAAAAATGGTACTAATAAACTTAACCACCAACAAATAGCTCTAGTGAATAAACCTATTACCCTAACAGAAGTTAAAGAAGCTTTAAAAAAGGGAAACATGGTAAAGCGCCAGGGTTAGATTGTTTAAGTATGGACTTATTGTTGTCTGCTTCCATTAAATATTTTAGAATTACAGAGTGACATTTTCAGAATAATTCAGAGTGACAAAATAATTCCTCCCTCATGGAAATTTTCTGTAATCTCACCTAAAATTAAACAAGGAAAGGATAATAAACTAGTTTTTTCATACAGACCTATTTCATTGTTAAATGCAGACTATAAATTATTTACCTCCATCTTTGTGACAAGTTTAAGAGATATAGTAGATAAATTAATTTATAAAGATAAAATAGTATTTATAGTCAACAGATTAACGTATGATAATATATAAAGGGTAGTAACTCTTAGATTTAGCAAGAACAAGAAATTGGCCCTAATTAGCTTAGAGAGATATTTTGATTCTGTAAGTCGGAATTACTTGTTTAAAACTTTAGAAGCATTTGCATTTCCAAAACAATCTATTAGAATATCAAAAATGTATAGATACTTCAAAGCATATGTTAAAAATGGATCTTATATTCTTGAGGATTCACTTTAAACAAAGGCAGAAACCAAGGGTGTCCTGTGTCCTCTCTACTGTATATATTAGTTACTCAACCCTTAGCTAATAGCATAAGAGGCAATGAGAAAATTGGATTCTCAATCAAGGATTGTCAATCTATAATACAGCTTTTTGCAGATGATATTTTACTAATTACAGGAGATTTAAATTATTCAATTGAAGAAATAGATGAGGAAATTGAAACATTTCAAGAAGTATTACTACGGAAATTTAATAATAATAAAACTGAAATGCTGGTGTTAAATCAGTTACTAGACAGTAAGTTTAAAGATAAATATAAATATGATTGGGAAGGAAAATAACTAAAATATTTAGGAATAAAAATCTATAAAGATGTGAGTAAAATTAATAATAATACTTTTGAAAAAATAATTGAAGTGTTACTACTTATTAAAAAAATGGAATGATTATTTTACTTTCAAGGATAAGTTAGTACTTATTGAAATGATTATATTACCCAAGATTATATATGTATCACATTCAATAGCTTTAATACCTGACCAAAAAAAAAAAAAAAAGAAAATGGAAAAATGTTAACTTAAGTCTTACTGGATCCTAAAAAGCCAAAAATTGCTTATAGAAAGCATATAATATTATGGAGCATGATGGGAGCTTTTTAAATAGTATTGGACTGAGTGACTCAATAGATGGTAAGAACAAAACTTTGTTATTTAAATCAGTTAGTCAAACTTCTTCAAGTTTATACTGGAAAGTTTTTATGTGGAAAAGAAAGAAAGAAGAAATGTATGAAGCTAGAAGGCAGACATGATCACTAAAATACATGAGTGATACTCACCCGATAATTAGTAATTATAGTCAAACTGTCAGAAAAAGCAAAAAATAAAAAATGAAATTCAGATAAAATGCCTAGGTGTTATGCAGTGTTAGTGAAACAGAAGACACAAACTAATAAAAAGTTATAACACAGAGAAGAAAAAATAGCATTGCATTAAATCTTTGAATACTGTACATACCACATGATTGATGTTTCTGCAAATTTGCATTTATTTTAATAGGATTTTCATATCTAGACTTTGTTTCATTTAATGTTCATGACATAAAGTTTTCCATAAAGAACTTGGAACCTACACAGCTTTATATTTTAGGCAAACATAAAGTTTGAGAAGTCTGCAAAAATGTCAGTCTTCGCATTTTTTGTAAGTATGTCATATTTTTTGGTACTAATATTTTTCTAGATAGCAAACTGTGTATCTTTTCTAGTTCTACTAAGGGAATGTATTCACATGTAGTGAAACATGCCACAGTAACTAAACAATGCAAATAAAGCAAATAAAAACAAAATTACACAGCTAAGAGAAACAAGAAAATGTTTATTTTAAAATAAACCTTTAATGCTTTGGTGTCTTAGTTACTATATAACTTTTTCTGAACAGTACTTAAACAGCAAAACATGTATGTGAGTGCTGATTAGGGGATTTATTCCTTGTTTAAGCTCTGGTTCACATAGATGCTTTACTGTTTGAATGTTTTTCTGTAAAGTGTTCATGGTAATTTGGAGATGAAAGATTGCTGCAGTTTTATTTTAGGTTTTCTTGTTTCTCCACCAAGTATAATTTCCTTTTAATTTTGTTAAGTTTTAAGTCTAAAGAAAGTTGAAGCAATAACAAGTAAAAGGCTGTATCAATAAAGAATATTAGGGAAGAAGATTTCAAAAGAATAATGAGGCATGTCCTTTAGTACTGTTCATGCTATGCTTTTTTGTAAGAATTTTTTTATTAATTTAACATACAATATATACACAGAAAGGAGGAAATTCAACAACACATACTGTTATACAATGTTAGAAATACATTGAATCATCAATGTAATCTTACACAATTGACACATTAGTCTTGGTATTTCAATAGCAACATTTCAAGGCTAACCCAACCACTAAAAGACTTAGTATGATTTATAGATCTTATTCTGATCACTTCTTTTTCAGTTTTACGTAGTATTGCTGTTAAACCTAAAAATTCTTTGAAGGTAGGAACTGAGTTTGAGTTCCAATTTTTTGGAATAACTTTTCTATCAACTGCCAATAGTCTCCAAAATATTTTTTTTGTTTGGCTTTTGCAGATACAGGAAGAAGAACTTTCATTAGTGTTACTGATATAAAGTACGGTTATCAGACCATAACCCCTTAAAAATATACTTATCTCTTCCCAATATACATTTAATTTTTCACAGTCCATAAACATATGTCCAGTCAGCTTTTATATTTTCCTCCATCTCCAATAAACGGAATAAGTCATTTTACTAAACTTAGAGATTTTATAGGGAGTAACAAACATTCTATGTCTGTACATCTACATAAAAACCTTCCAGTATAAACTTGGAGAAGTTTGACTAACTGATTTAAGTAATAAAGTTTAATTCTTAACATTTATTGAGTCACTCAATCTGCTACTATCTAAAAAGTTCCGGAATTTTGCATCAGTTATTATTGTTATGTGTAATTAACTTATATAACTTGGACAAGATTCCTTTGTAGGTCTATTTACCTTTGACAATAGCATTCATATATTCATATAATGCATGTGGCCAGTAAACCTTAATTATATTCCAAACATATTACCCCAGACATGACCGTCTTCAGTCTATAACATCCTATTGATGAAACCCCCCCCCTTTAAATCTATTGGCAAACTCGAATAATAATAATAAAACCCTCTAATGCTAATACAACTCAGAAGATATAGTCTCAAGTAAAAAAAAAAACAGAATTTACTCAACCATGACTAAGCACAACAGACGTTGTTACAGCTCTGTCATTCTGTCATTCATTGTAATACCACTCAATTACATTTGTAAGGAATCATTCTACAATCTAAACTACATGTGCTGATTGACTACTGTTAATCATATTATTAGAAAAACTGCTTGCTCCACATCTTAGAGGAAATGTTTGTTTTTTATTTTCAAGTGGTGGGTTACCCAATGTGTACCCAATAAGATGATCTACATTTTAACCAAAGTAATATTCAATCTATGATGATATAGAGAGATCTATGAGAACAAATAAAAGGTTAAAAAAAAGCTTCTTGCTGTGCTGCACTGGTTCTCAAATTATGAAACTTCACAGCAACTAATATATAATCAATGTGACAGCCTGTAACTATTGTATCAGTGCTACCATCCCAAGCAGCCTTCAAATCCAACTTTCCATCACACATCCCAAGCACGCATTCAGCAATGGAAAACATCCTGAAGCTAGTCCAAAACCCATGAAGTACTATGGCCTTTGGTTCTCATTGCTAAGCTGTCCTAGACCTGCTTGCCATAGTGTTCAGATGCTGTGAATATGCTATTCAAGGGAGTTTGAATGTCCACTAGCCTTCAAAAATTAAAATCACACTAAGAAATATATCCTTAGTTCTCCTTTGTGCATCTGAAAACAACACAAAGCCAGATTATCAAAATCCATTTCCCTGTTCACTGTATTAAATATAACCACAGTCATATAAAGTAATTAATGGTTTCACTTTTCAATGCACAGTATTTCTGCCTTAAAGAACCCTCTAATATAAATATAACCAAGTTCATGCAAAACATCTAATATTAATTGGAAATTTGCTGAAAGATCTGAAAGCATGTAATGGTTTAGATCTTCTAAAAGTAGCATTTAAAAGTTTTGAATATAACTGCATTAATACAAAACACTGACCATTATAACACACTTCCTAATGAAAGCTCAGCATTAAAGATTGATTTATTGTTTTAGCAATCACAAATTAAAAACACAACATGGAGATGCAGCACAGCCAAACATGAGCAGATAATGCTGCATTCTGCGGCATATTTGCTAAAATTGTTAAAAGGTAAAGACTGGTATGCATTACACTCTACAGGGCTGACCACCGTAAACACAGCAATGTGTGTGGATAGAGTCAAATGTGCAGCAACAAGAGCTGAAAATTGTTCTGTGTGTCTCTCCCCTAAGACAATCAGTCATATTCCATGGGATTTTAATAGAGAAGCAGCGCACCCCCTCACCCTCAGAAAATCCCCCTGGAAGAGTGTATAGAACATGGTTGTATATATGAGCTGTGTGTTCCCAGGAAAACATAGACTCTCAACAGAGTATTTAGCAGTTACAGAGCATACCTCCCCCATTCTCAAGAAGTTGCACAAGTGCCCCTGAGTATGACATGTGCAAGAGAACACTGAGGGTGGAGGCTGGGCAACACCCCTGGGAGGCAGTGGGATTCCCCCAAAGATATTTATGCAAGCTAGCCAGTGATGATTAGCTGTTAATGTTATAGCACCTCAACTGCTCAGCATACACTAGTAGTAATTATGTATGCATAGCAACTAAGGTGGACAAGAATATACAGCAGCCATATGCACAAGACCTGGCAGTGCGGGATATATATATATATATATATATATATATATATATATATATATATATATATATATATATATATATATATATATATATATATATATATATATATATATATATATATATATATTGTTGTTATATATATATATATATATATATATATATATATATATGGGTCTACTTTGTTTGATAGAAAACATATTTCACTGGAACTCATTCCATCGAAGCCACAATTCACTAAAAATGAATTCCCTAAGCACAATTCACTGAAAGCTCACTTCACTGAAAACACATTTGACTGAAACTCATTTTGTCTAAACAGGTAAATACCCTGTTCCCCACTGTAGTGCGATCCTGGAGTTAGTATATATAGTTGGAGGGTGTGGGGGACATAGCCCCCTATATACTTTGGGTATATATAATTTTCTGGAAAGAGTTATTCATTTGACTTGTAAGAATCCATGTGTATGGTTTACAACATTTAAAACAGGTGGGGGCTATGCCCCACACACCCCCCTTATTATATATACTAAGTGAGCTTTCAGTGAAATGTGCTCAGGCAATTAATTTTCAGTGAAATGAGGCTTCTATGAAATGAGTTTGAGTGAAATGTGTTTTCTAGCAAAGTAGACCTACACACAAACACACACACACACACACACACACACACACACACACACACACACACACACACACACACACACACACACACAAAACAATAGTATCTCAGAAGGTCATACAGCATGTGATCCAGAGGTGCACTGCTTCCCTAGATGAGGATAACTTGCAGTGAGTATTCACAAATAGAAGCCTGTGCCAATCCATCATAAATCAGCAATGCAATATAGAGATTTAGTAACATTCCTAATACCATGTGCACTGTGGGGGACTATTGGCCTGAGATGTTCCACAACAGACTGGCCAGTTCTAAAAGCTGGAAGATCCAGGACAGGACATGGTAGTCCTATTGCTCACCATGCCTTCCAACCTACAATGCCTTATAACATGCAGGGTGTGGATGATGGGTGACACATTCCCAACAAACTCCACTATATACCACCAACTATATGCAGTACATAGACTTGTGGAGACTGAGAAATGTTCAAAATTCCTCCCATTGGTGGTGACCGTGTTGACACACAAACACAAGGAAGTATACAACGATCTGTTTGGATATGTCATGGAATGGATATAGGAATGTGAACTGCTGGTCAACACAGAGTACATCATAAGCAACCTCAAGCTACTGCCCAAGATATAAGTAACTTTTACTGACCTTATTGTACTGCAGAAGGCACAGGCTGTGTGGATGAGCTCCTGGAAGAGGCACTTTGGGGTGTACCTCCATCTCCTAAACATATATAAATGATATAAAAAATGCTTCTTTTTACAGCCCGTTGGTGATTCATTTTCAAAAATATCATAATAAATTGATAGGTGACTTTTAGACATCTGCTTTACAAAAATATTTAAAGTGTAGAGATGGTAAAGGTAGTAAACATTTTTTTTACATTCTATATAAAGTATATTTATTCTTAAATATAATACTTTAAGATACCCTCAATCAAGAATGCAAGTGAAAAAATTTGCTGAAATAAATGCTTGATTATTAATTGGATAATTAATGTATTTAAAGTGCTTGTAGATTGTGTGTATGTGATTTTACTCCTTCCTTGAAGGCTTGTGCTAAGGATACAGGGGAAATAAAAAAGGTGTGAATTTAGACAGTTTTGTCGCTATTTTATTGTCTTTCTGTATATTTCTGTACTTGCTCTACTATTTTTCTGACTTGCCTAACACCCCAAATTCCATCCAATTTATAAACTAAAGCTACTTGGCATTTTGCTGTGTGGTCTTTGTATCACCTGTGTCCATGTAGTATAAAAGATGTGTTTTGATGCATGTACGAACACGCATTGTGCTGGCCATGCGACCTGCATGCTGATGGCTCTGGGTCACATGACCTACCACAGTGCAGTCTACTGGATTACATAGTGACTGATGTTCTGAATGCACTGATTCATTATGCAGCACTGTCCCTGCTAGATCCACACAATGTCATTATGCGTACTCAGTCTCATCGGGCTACCTCATGTAATTTCTATCATGTTATTTATTGCACTGCAGTAATATTATTATTCTTGCTGAAAATCTCCCTCAAACGTTCCGCTGCATATGTTCAATTTGAAAATGAAAAGTACAGTATCCCATCTCAACTCCAGTTTTGAGGAATTTGAAGGAAATTTCTATTGCAGGACAAATGGACCATGCAATGACTGAATACTAAAAACAATCTGATAATCCAGCAATAATAAATCACAACTCTGTCTTAAGTGAGAACTACAAAAAATTACAGAGTAAATTGCAAATTCATGAATATTTTCTCTCCACTCAGAAAAAAAATAAATACATTAGAACCACTGGAAATCTCAGCTTGTGCTTAAGTTTCCTGCAAGGGCATTCCTTGATAGTTTCAGAACCCTTCAGCACTGCATATAAGAGTTTGTTCAGAGAAATCATGACCTCCAAAAACAGAACTTCTTTCTACCATATATTTCTTACTAGGCTTCCACATTTGCCTGTGTACCTGATATTTTTTTTTCATCCCAAAATAGAAGATGTATCAGTAATACTCAAGGTTTTGCAATCCTGGAGCAGTCAAAAGATGTTTTTCCACTTCCTACATGATTATGGGGAAAAGTCCAAGATACCATTTTCTCCGTCATAAAATTCATACAGTCAGGCTTTTCTTTTCTTTCTGACATTCCAGTCATCCTGAGATTTTGACTTTGTGCTTTATCCTCCAGTTCCACCATGTCTGTTTAATAGACAGCATCTATCAATAGTTTCCATTGACTTATAGCTCTTATTTCTTGAATCTTATATCAGACTGGCAATATGATGCCATATTGATTGCAGAAAAACTATTTCACAGTCTTCTTGTTCTATTTGTTTTGCACATCTTAACAATTTGAAAGTTGATATAACTCATGCATGAGTGGCTTCAAAGATATCATCAAGTCGGCTAACCACAATTTCTGGATATTTCCGTTGCCTGCACCATCCAGTTCAGCAAACCTGTAACCATACAGTCAATCAACCTTCCAACTTCACCTCTAAAATCTCATTATCTTCAGTCATTTTCCCATTTTATAATGAATTTCAACATTTCAATTATGCTAACTTTGGAAAAAAAATAATTTATTAACCTTTGTAAAATTAAACTATTGAATGTAACCTACTATGTAACTTATGAACTGAATGGCCTTTCTTTCACCTTTTGTTTGGTGTCTTTATGCAGAAAAATGCATAGTTTCTACTAGAAACCAATCAAAACAGAACATTTTAATTGTAATATGGTTCATATTTGGACAACAGGAAAGTACACAATTAGTGTGATAGCAGTGACTGTAACCACTGCAGATTGCAAAAGGCACTAATTTTAATTTGAGGTTACTACAGAACAGACATAATTTTTCATAAATACAGTGACCTTACAGGATACAAGGGATGAAGTACTTTGCATGGGAGTTATGTAAAGCTATGAAAGTGGAATTCAATATTCTTATCAATTTATTTAATTATTTGCTTACTTACATATGTACACATGTATGTGTTTATTGATTGATTTCTACCTATCTGTCTATTAAATGTGAAATTCTTATTCCCCATAGTTATAGACATGACTCAGAGCTGGACAACATGACAGAAGTCCAATGTCAAAGTCCATTTCTGGCATATACCTTCCTGTTTCAGATGTCGAGCTTGCAGTCTGCTTACACTTAATGCTTACCTAATGAACTATTTGCATAGTCTATTTCTTGTATCCCTAAGTTCACTTCATTGGACAGTGAATGTCTCTACAAATACAAAGTAGCTACCCACCTAAAATCCTAGTCATGACTAAGCACTGAAATATATATATTCAATCTTAACATTCATTAAAATTGACAGTATTCATCCTAGGCCTTAACCTCTGCCCAGTATTCTGATTATTGGTTCTGATTTGTATGAGGCACTACCAAAATCTTCACTTTTGTATGACTCTCATAAAAAAGTGTCTAACTAAGCTCCATAAACTTCCGGTTCGAGTTGCAGTTTACCATGCAAATGCTATGATTTTTAATTAATGTCTTAATTCTTATATTTTGAAATCACTCTCTAACCTGTATGGTTCTGAATACTTTAAAAAGAATTTGTCAAATGTAAAGGGGAGAAAATATGTATATTTCATATTCTTTATGATCATTGAATGATCTCCCTATAATGTGTAGAAGATACTGGGGATGATGTTTTCCTTACTCCTCTTACGTTATATGACTCCTACAGTGAATGTCAGTATGAGATGTATTATTGCATTTGTTTTTCAGAAGGTATACGTTGATGTTTTTTCAGACAATTTGGCTAACAACTTTTCCCTTGAAGTGTATATGCATAGGGTATTTATTTTTAGCTCGTGTGTCTGACAACTATGTTACTCAGAGACAGCCTACATAACTAAAAATAACTACTAAGTTTCCTTCTAAAGCAGAGATCAATGTTTGCTTTTTGTCAATAGTTGTATTCCTTCACAGCAATACTAAATATGTGTTTTCTATTAAAATTCTTTAGGAATATCAAACCAAATGTTTCCAGCTTCTCTGTTCATGAACTGGTGCCTTGCTGTTTTTCTGTTAAGGATTGTGATGTTCATTTGAATCTCTCTTTCCAGAAACCACTTTTATATATTAATGAAGTACTGGGTACTTCACCTGTCCTTCTCTATCAATTTCTCAGAGTCTGAAGTTCACTTCCATCTGGAATACTGGAGAATGAAGTAACGAAGATTGTATACAAGTGATAAGGATAATAAAGCAGCTAATGCAGATAAAGGAAGCATTTTCTAGAGGGCACAAATACAATGTCATAGAGTATATAATGTTTAAAGGTCATTCATATCCAACCA
>NC_056735.1:266864335-266866835 GCF_019279795.1 Protopterus annectens | reverse complement strand
CTGTGTTATAGTAAAGTTAACATAAGTAAACATAAAACAAGATTAATCTTAGTAATGTTTCAAATACATTTAATATTAATTGCAGACTTTGCAGTACAGGGAAAGAAAACACTGCCAAATTAAATAGCCTGAAATTGTGAATATTAAAAATTAGTCTGATTTCTGTTTTATTCAAGGAATATAGTTGAGCTCATCAGGACTATGAACAATTAAGTTTGAGGAAGGGGAAGTATATATGTTATGTCCCACATTACTGTATCTTGGAAAATTCTGACTTCCCTGAGCTTAACCTATCTTGGAGTTAGTACAAAAAGTAGCAGGGGGAGTGGTTGGTGTAGCAGCCCCTATTGAGGGGCAAGGGTCTTACATCCCTGCAAAAATGCTTTTAATATCTGTCAGTGAGTTTTTTCACTAGTTATTTTTCATGAATCTCACTTATTTTTCATGGGTTTTGGACTCACAGTATCTAGTGTCAAACTTCCAATAGGATCACTATCTTGTTAATATCTTTTTAATTTTATTATGTTAAATGTCTGCCTGCACGAACTACGAGACATTTATTAGCTTAAAAGACTTTCAGTAAGTGCATAGGACTAAGGCTGCTTCCTGTAACCGAAGGTACAATGACTGAGTCTCTCCATTTGTATTTGTCTACTGACTCTAACTGAGCGAGTTACTTATGACAGTGCTCCTGGGTTGCCCCTGAAAATGAAAGTTTGTGTCCACTGGGATTATCTAGTTAACAAATCTTTTAAATTAAAAAAATAAATAAACTTCTGGTACTGAGAATCATACTGACACACAATGTATTAAGAGATTACTCTGCAGCATTGGTTCACATAGTGTCTGGAATGTTTTTACTTCTTCCTGACTCTACAGTTTTGTTCATGTACTACAGTTAAAATTCCTTTAACAAATTCCCTTTCCTTTGCCATTGTAGATTTCTGTAGTCTACCTGCAAAAAGTATAAAATAAGTAATAATTATTGTGTTTTTTCTACCTTCCTTATGAGCTGCTCATCACTTTATTCATTTGAACTGAGTAATCTAGAGACAAATACTTACTAAATTCCTTAATTCAGGTTTAAATCCCAACCTTTCCTGCCTTCCTTGCATTTCTCAAAAACTTTTGTAAAAAATGCACCCATTCTCCTTATAGATGCATACAGTATGGCAAATACATGTCCAAAATGTCTACACATCCAAATACGCAAAACTAACAAAATACATTTTACCATAGTCAGTTTGATAAATACACTATCGCTGATGACTAAAGTCCAAACAGAAATATGTATCTGGACTTTTTAAAGACACATTTTACCTATACAGATAGAGCTAGTTCACAATAAAGTGCAATGATAAAAGAATCATTAATCATTAACATTTATTTAGAAAAATTCATAAGTGGTGACACAGCCATCATTTGACTGACTTAATGTTAAACTGTCTAATTCTTACTTTTGTTTCTTCATTTGAATACCACTTCTATTTTAAAATCTCTAAAAAATGTCCCAAGAAAGTCAAATGTCATAAAGCCTTTTTGAGCTCAAAAGACGTGTAAAACTAAACTAGTACTTTTTACCTCTAAGAAAACCCCTCCCCTAGATAAAAAAACTCTTCACTATACAAGCCCAAGACAATACCACTATAGAAGTTGTCCCACACACTAAACTACTAGGCATTATTATAGATGAAAACCTTAAGTTTCACCTACACATAAACAATAACATAAAAAAACACACCAAAAGCTTGGTATGCTCTACAGGCACCAACACTTTCTTAGCCTCTCTACTAGACAAACCCTTGTAATCACCTTTTTATTACCCTCTCTCCTTTGTGGCACCCCTCTGCTAACTAATATCCAAAATTCTGCAAAATCCAAACTTGAAATGTGTTACAACAGAATAGCCAAATTTGCCACCAAGACAAAATTCTCATCCCACCACTGTAGCTCACTGAAACAATTTGGTTGGCTGGAACACCACACCATCTCTCATTCATCCAACTAACTACAGTGCACAAAATAATCTACAGACCGAAAGACTGTCCTGCTCTCTCGACACTACTTGCCCAATACTAACCCAGCAGGCAACTAGGATCTGAAAATCATCTACGTCTAAAAGTAGAAAAGCTCACCTTACTTGCTGGTCAACTCCTCTACTCCTTCATCATCGCCAAACTATGGAACTCAATTTCACCATCTATAAGAAGCACTGACAGCACTACCACCTTCAAACAAATATTGAAGAATCATCTCAACCCTTCCTGGTAATGTACCTGCTATATAGCCTAACCTCCTCCTTCTCCTTATATGGTAACTAAACTGCTTTTTGCTACTGCGGACTGATGATATTTTCTCTATAATTATTATTTTTCATCACTTGTTGATATTAGTACAATAATGCTGATTAATGTATCTCTGTTTATACCTCCATGATTGAATTCATCTGGCAACCATCTAATTTCCTACTTTTCTGTATACATTACTTTAATCACTATGT